>NC_030819.1:14501373-14561932 GCF_001704415.2 Capra hircus
TTTACCTGTTTCAAACCGTTTATCAGGCTTTAGAGCAGCAACAGAAAGATGGCTTGATCTCCAGCTCAGTTAGGTGTCGGTTCAAATAAATTCTTTTTTCCTAAATGTACCCTGCAGCTTTATTTTTGGGTTTTGGTATTCCAGCATTAATCACAGCAGATTATTTTTATTATCTAATTCTTACAAATACTGTCACCTTGAAATGTGTGATTGGTTAGGGAAACAGCGAGGATTGACAGAATTTAGAAAGCATGTCCTCTAGTCATTTCTAAGTCTTATTGCTCAGTACCCGATCCATAGATGTGAACATCTGTATCCCTTGAACCAATCAGCGTTGTTGCTGTTATCAAAATATGTTCAGCTTTTTTAATGCTTTACTTTCTTGTGTGTATTACTTGCACAGTCATGTCCGACTCTTTGCAACCACATGAACTGTAGCCCACCAGGTTCCTCTGTCCATGGGATTGTCCAGGCAAGAATACTGGAGTGGGTTGCCATTCCCTTCTCCAAGGGATCTTCCCAACCCATAGACTGAACCTGGGTCTCTCTCATTGCAGGCAGATTCTTTACCATCTGAGCCACCAGGGAGGCCTATCTCCTGGTAAATTTCTATAATCTCAAGTTTTTCTCGATTGGTCAGTGTCTTTGAACAAATCTTTAACGTGGTTTAACAAAGCAATTTACACTCTGGTCCCTCCCCACCTTTCTAGTTTTTTTCCCTACTCTTCTCCTTTCTTCCTTCAGAGCTAAAACCACATTGATGGTCTTCAATTCTCCAAATGAAGTGTTCCCTCCCTCTCACAGTTGTGACTTCCCTTGGCTGAGGCTAAGGTGCCTGCAGTGTAAATGGTGAGATGGTTGGATTTGGGGGAGATGAGGAAGTGGTCTCGATTGGTCAGTGTCTTTGAACAAATCTTTAACGTGGTTTAAGTCAGCTTTCCTAGTTCCTACTTTCTCCTTTCTTCCTTCAGAGCTAAAACCACATTGATGGTCTTCAATTCTCCAAATGAAGTGTTCCCTCCCTCTCACAGTTGTGACTTCCCTTGGCTGAGGCTAAGGTGCCTGCAGTGTAAATGGTGAGATGGTTGGATTTGGGGGAGATGAGGAAGTGGAGCCAAGTGATGGATTCAACGTGGGATCTGAGAGGGGAGAGAGGAGTCAATGCTGGTCTCTGGGTGTGGAGACTGAGCATCTGGGTGAATGGGGAAGACAGAGGCAGAAGGGAAATGAAGGCTTTACTTTAAAGTCTGTCACCTTTGCAATCACTGGACTTGTTTTCCGTGATGACCTTGTCCTTCACTGTGGAGGAACCCTTCCCACTCCTGTGTGGGGAGACCTTCAGTTTAGGGCTGCCTGGTTGAGGTCATCAGTAAAATCACAGGGAGGTCCCACCAGGATATATAAATTCAGCCACTTGTTTATATCTTGGTTCGAGCTTGTTGTGGTTGCTGATTTCTCTGGTAGGAATGGCAGGATCAGACCTTAGGGGACTAAGGGATTTGCATCTCCCAGCTTCAGAGTTGGGGATTGTCCTCTGTGCTCCATCCACCCCAGGTGTAAACCTTATGTTTTGTTCTAGAGCTTCTGACTACCAGTTGGTTTTTAATTCAACAAATCATCACAAATAACAAATAGTGTTCCTTTTCTAACCTTTGATTTTTGAATCAGTTTTCTTTTTTATTGCTTTCTTTAGAAATACAGGCATACCTTGTATTATTGCAATTCCCAGATAATGCTTTTTGTTTTGTTTTGTTTTTAATGAAATGTTCGTGAAGCAAGTCGAGAAAATCTACAGGTACCGTTTTTCCAACAGCATTTGCTCACTCCATGTCTGTGTCACCTTTTGGTAATTCTCACAATATGTCAAACTTTTTCACTATCATTACATTTGTTATGGTGGTCTGTGATCAGTGGTTTTTGGTATTACTTGCTGAAGTCTCCAATGATGTTTAGTATTTTTTAGCAATAATTTATTATTATTATTTTTCTTAATTTATTTTATTTTTTTTTAATTGAAGGATAATTGCTTTACAGAATTTTGTTGTTTTCTGTCAAACATCAACAAGAATCACCCATGGGTATGCCCACGAGCAATAAATTATTTTTTAAATTAAGGTCTGTGCATTGTTTTCTCAGGCATAATGCTACTGCACACTTGCTAGGCTACAGTGTAGTCTAAACATAACTTTTGTACAGGCTGGGAAGCCAGAAATTTTGTATAACTGACTTTATTGTGATATTCACTATACTCTGGTGTTCTGGAAGTAAACCCCCAATATCTCTAAGGGATCCCTGTAACTCTTTGCTTTCTGGAAAGCAGGTGACTGTCTGTTCTGAAAGCTTTAATGTGGACATGAAACGAGTCAACCTGTTGCAAAATGTGATGCTGCAGAGGGCAGGAAGCCAGCTTCAGGGAGGGGCTGGAGAAATGACAGATACTGATGAAGGGCATGACCGACAGGGTTGCCGCCATGAAGTCCTGTGGTTCTAGGTGCTGAAGGTGTTGTTGTTTAGTTGCTAAGTTGTGTCTGACTTTTGTGCCGCCCCATGGATGGTAGCCTGCCAGGCTCGTCTGACCATGGAGATTCTCCAGGCAAGAATACTGGCGTGGGCTGCCATTTCTTGTAGAAAGTACATTTTGTTGCACTGGTGAACATATTTGCACAAAGGCAGAAGGGTATGGTTTGTGTGTGTGTGTGTGTGTGTGTGTGTGTGCACATTCAATTTATTTTAGATTATATTTTCTCTTCACATAAAGGGTATGGTTTTGTTTTGTTGTTGTTCAGTTGCTTAGTCGTTTCTGACTCCTGATGACCCAATGTACTGCCGCACGCTAGGCTTCCCTGTCCTTCACCATCTCTTAGGGTTTGCTTGAACTCATGTCCATTGAGTCAGTGATGTCACCTAAACATCTCATCCTGTGTCGTCCCCTGTTCCTCCTTCCCTCAGTCTTTCCCAGCATCAGGGCCGTTTCTAATTAGCTGGCTCTTCACATCAGGTGGCCAAAGTATTGGAGCTTCAGCTTCAGCATCAGTCCTTCAAATGAATATTCAGGGTTGATTTCCTTTAGAATTGACTGGTTTGATCTCCTTGCAGTCCAAGGGACTTTTAAGTCTTCTCTAATACTGCAGTTCCAAAGCATGAGTTCTTCAGCACTCAGCTTTCTTTATAGTCCAACTCTCACATCCATTCATGACTACTGGAAAACCATACCTTTGACTATACAGATCTTCATCAGCAATGCAGTGTTTCTGCTTTTTAATACACTGTCTAGATTTGTCACAGCTTTTTTACCAAAGAGTAAGTATCTTTTAATTTTGAGGCTGCAGTCACTCTCTGCAGTGATTTTGGAGCCCGAGAAGATAAAATCTGTCACTGTTTCCACTGTTTCCCGATCTATTTGCCATGAAGTGATGGGACTGGATGCCGTGATCTTAGTTTTCTGAATGTTAAGTTTTAAGCCAGCTATTTCACTCTCCTCTTTTGCCTTCATCAAGAGGCTCTTTAGTTCCTCTTTGCCTTCTGCCATAAGGGTGGTGTTATCTGAATATCTGAAGTTTTTGATATTTCTCTCAGCAATCTTTATTCCAGCTTGTGCTTCATCCAGCCCAGCATTGCACATGATGTACTTGGCATAGAAGTTAAATAAGCAAGGTGACAATATACAGCCTTGACGTACACCTTTCCCAATTTTGAACCAGTCTGTTATTTCATATCCAGTTCTAACTATTGCTTCTTGTCCTGCATACAGATTTCTCGGGAGGCAGGTAAGGTGGTCTGGTATTTCCATCTCTTGAAGAATTTTCCACAGTTTGTTGTGATCCACATGGTCAAAGGCTTTAACATAGTCAATGAGCAGAAGGTGATATTTTTCTGGAATCCTCTTGCTTTTTCTATGGTCCAACGGATGTTGGCCATTTGATCTCTGGTTCCTCTGCCTTTTCTAAATCCAGCTTGTACATCTAGAAGTTCACAGTTCACATCTTGTTGAAGCTTAGCTTGAACGATTTTGAGTATTACTTTGCTAGCCTGTGAAATGTGTACATTGTGCAATAGTTTGAACATTTTTGGCACTGGAATGTAAACCAAACTTTTCCAGTCCTGTGGCTACTGCTGAATTTTCCAAATTTGCTCGCATATTGAGTGCAGCACTTTCACAGCATCATTCTTTTAGGATTTGGAATAGCTCAGCTGGAATTCCATCACCTCCACAAGCTTTTGCTCATAGTGATGCTTCTTAAGGCCCACTTGACTTTGCACTTCACGATGTCTGGCTCTAGGTGAGAGATCACACCATCATGGTTATCTGGGTCATTAAGATCTTTTTTATATAGTTCTTCTGTGTAATCTTGCCACCTCTTCTTAATATCTTCTGCTTCTGTTAGGTCCATACCACTTTTGCCCTTTATTGTGGCCATCTTTGCATGAAATGTTTCCTTGTTATCTTTGATTTTCTTGAAGAGATCTCTAGTCTTTCCCATTCTATTGTCTTCCTCTATTTCTTTGTATTGATCACCAAGGAAGGCTTTCTTATCTCTCCTAGCTATTTTTTGGAACTCTGCATTCAGATGGGTGTATCTTTCCCTTTCTCCTTTGCCTTTTGCTTATCTTATCTCAGCTGTTTGAAATAGTTTTCTTTACTCTAAGTAAACTGAGCAAAAGACTTGTTGGGAAACAACTGACTCAGTTAATATCTTCATTTTTGTGTTGACTCTTCAATGGGATTTATTCTGCTTTAGTTCATTAAGTACCAATAATGTTTCAGAATTTTATTTTATAAAGATGTTCTCTCAATTTTAATTTTATTAAACATTATGGAGTCATAGGGACAGCTAATTTAATTTTCTTTATTGCCTCCAAACAGTGGAGCAAGACAGATAAATTAGAAATCCTCTTTCTCCTAATACCCACCACTGTCTCTGCCTTAAAAGGTGGGTTCTTCCTGTCGTTTTTAGGATTCACTTGGTGCTTGGGACCTGTTTTCTCTTCAGCCAAAGCACAGTTGTCCCCTCGAATCTCTGCACACTCCAGTCTTCATATCACCTGCATTCTCCCTAGAAGAATGAGCACAGGAGGCAGATGAAAATCTGTACTTGCTGTAACAGTGTTGCTGTCTCTGTTTTACATTTTCACTGTGTAATTATTCTTTGGAAATGAATGATGAAAGACCAAAACCGGGAATAGGAATGTCGAATTCCACCTCTTCTATTTGTAAACAATCTTATGCATATTCTTTACCTCTTTTCCTCAGCTCAAACCTCTGCTAAGTACTTTTCCCAGAGAAATCAAATCCGGAAACTAATGTAATATACCCACCTGAGAAACACAAAAACAACTCAAACCTAACTAGAGTTTTACTTAAATTCTGTTTTTTACGTTCATGGAATTTTTCTTTCATAAGCCTACATGGATACAGTTAGAACATTTCAGAAGAGAAATCTCCTTCAAAAACATGCCAAGAGCTTTCATTCAAGTTTTTAGAAGAAAGATAACTAATATGGAAGTGGAGAGCACAATAGGGCTTCCCTCATAGCTCAGTCAGTAAAGAATCTGCCTGCAATGCAGGAGAACCAGATTCGATTCCTGGGTCGGGAAGATCTCCTGGAGAAGGAAATGGCAATCCATTCCAGTATTCTTGCCTGGAAAATCCCATGAACAGAGGAGCCTGGCGGGCTACAGTCCATGGGGTCACAACAGTCAGACACAACTTAAACAACTAAACCACCACCAGAGAGCCCAATAAGGGAAAAGAGATACTTTATGGAGGAGGTGCTTACATGGAAAAGCAGCAGATTTGGGAGAGCAATGATGGAGGTGCCCATGACCCAGCGTTCATCATTCCATGGGTAAGAAGAATGATTTATTATTTCAAAACTAAGAAAAAATTTAGAGTGTCCAGTCCCTGAGAAAATCACAAGGACCCTTTTTATGAGAGACCCAACTTCCAAGGCTGGACAACTCTCCCTATGTCACCTGGCAGCCAAAATCAAGGTCTAATACTCAGATCTTCACCTCCCTATTCTATTTGCCCCTAATGGGATCTCCCTTTAATGTTTGTCACCATGTTGAAGACTCTTCCCGGCATCTTTTCTTACTAGGCTTTTCTTCCACCCTCTCCTGCCCCCACTTTTCCCTGCAACCACTCCATTATCACTGATGGCATCCTGCCAATTAAAACAAATCATTTTACCTTGCAGTGGCTCCATTTAATCTTTATGTGTAGGGCAGCTCCCTGGAATATCTGTGGCTGCACTGCCCTCCTGCTCCTCTCAACTCCCCCTCCTCTCTCTCTCTTTTCTTCTTTATCTTTTCCAATATTTGACATAAACGAGTTTGAAGCCTTCATCTGCAACCATAATTTGACCCTCCCTCATTTTCCCTCTCACTTTCCATCTTGTCCATCAACCTGAAGCATGTGGTCCTCCAGGTCCACATCCCTCATCCTGTCATCCCTGTATCCCCTGTCTTAGCTGTTCCCCATGACAGCTGGACTCATCCTCCCCTTGATCTCACCCTGCAGTCTTGATAAACCACACCATTGGGCACTCAGCCAGTCACGCCCTGAATTTAGTTTCATTTGTTTTGAACTTCCAACCTGCATGTACTGTGGGCCTGTTGCTTATCATGTACAGCGCCAGGGCCCTGAGATGCAACAGTGAACAAGGAAAACTGCATAACCCTGCCCTTAAGGAGCTGCCAGGCTCATCTCCAGTCCACTTGGCCCATGACAGTCCATGTGTCTGGAAAGACCACTGTCCACCCACCCCTGTTTCTGCATGTTCATGCCTGTCCTTTCTTCAAGGTCTAATTCATTGCCCTCTCTCCTCCTTAAAGCTCATCCTCAGATCCTCTGACCAGAAGTCATCTCTTCTGTTACTAAACCCTTGTTGTTGCTTTTTTTCCTGCATGATAGACATTTGAAATTTTCTTCTTTCTCTTTCCTCTCAGTACAAGCTCCCCAGGGTCAGGGTCTGTGGCTTATATGTGATTTCATCTTCCACAGCATCTAGCAAAGTGCCATCAGTGCACTTAAATGTGCAATTAATGTTTGCAGAATCAATTCAGAAATTAATAAAAATTTACTTAAGTGTTCTTCAAATGTGTTTTGGCTATGTGTTACTACTGTTTGTAAGCATGAAATATAGTTGATTTACAACATTTTGTTATTTTCAGATGTATAGCAAAGTGATTCACCTAAATATGTATATATTTTTTCAGGATATTTTCAATGATAGACAATTACAGGATATTGGATATAGTTACCTGTGTTATACATTAAACTTATTTTGCTTATCTGCTTCGTTTATGGTAGTTTGTTTCTATTGATTCCGTAATCTTAATTTATATGTCCTCTCCTTTCCTCTTTGGTAACTGAGTTTGTTTTCTGTATCTGTGAGTCTATTTCTGTTTTATGTATTGGTTTGTTTGTATTATGTTTAGGTTCCACATACAAATGATATCATATTTGTCTTTCTCAGTCTGATTTACTTCACTAATTTGATTCTCTAGGTTCACCCGTGTTGGTGCGAATGACAATATTTCATCATTTATTATGGTCTGAGTAATATGCCACTGTGCATAAGTGTGTGTGTGTGTGTGTGTGTGTGTGTGTGTGTGCACGTGCGTGTGTGTGTCAGATTTTCTTAAACGAATCATCTGTTGATGGGCACTTAGGTTGTTTCCATATTTTGGCTATTTTAAGTATTGCTACTATGAACGTCGTTGTATGTATCTTTTTGAATTAGGGTTTTTGTCTTTTCTAGATACAAGCCCAGTACTGAGGTTGTTAGATCATATGGTAGCTGTATTTTCAGTTTTTTTCAGAAATTTCCATACTGTTTTTTGCCATTGTGGCTGCACCAAGTTACATTCCCACCAACAGTGTAGGAGGTGCATCCTTTCCTCCACACCCTCTCCAGCATTTGTTCTGTGTAGACTCTAATGATGGCCATTCTGACCCATGTGAGTGATACCAAATTATGGTTTTGAGTAACATTTCTCTGATAAATAGTGATGTGGAGCACCTTTTCATGTGCTTGTTGGTCTTCTGTATGTGTTCTTTGGAGAAATGTCTATTTAGGTCTTCTGTCCATTTTTGGTTGGTTTTTTGATATTGAGTATGTGAGGTGTTTGTGTATTTTATTTTATTTTTTTTACAAAAATAAGCAACACCAAGGTGAGAAAATAGGTAGAAGTTCTAGATTTGAGTACTTGAACTTCATCTTTTTCTTCTGTAGTAATAATATATATCATACCTCCTTCACAGGGTTACTATAAAGAGTGTGTTAAATGATACGTATGAATGTATCATTCAGTTCAGTACAGTTGCTCAGTCTTGTCTGACTCTTTGTGACCCCATGGACCACAGCACACCAGCCTCCCCTGTCCATCACCAACTCCCAGAGCTTGCTCAAACTCATGTCCATCGAGTCAATGATGCCATTCAACTATCTCATCCTCTGTCATCCCCTTCTCCTCCTGCCCTCAATCTTTCCCAGCATCAGGGTTCTTTTCCAATGAGTCAGTTCTTCCCATCAGGTGGCCAAAGTGTTGGAATTTCAGCTTCAGCATCAGTCCTTCTGATCAATATTCAGAGTTGATTTCCTTTAGATATTAAACCCCTGTCGGTTGCATCCTTTGATTTTATCCCATTCATTTGGGGTTGTCTTTTCATTTTGTTGGTGTTGTTCTTTGCTGTTCAAAAGCTTTTGAGTTTGATTAGGTTCTATGTGTTTACTTTTGCTTTTTTTCTTTTGCTTTGGGAGACTGATCGAAGAAAACGTTGTTGTGATTCATGTCAAAGACTGTTAATAAATTTATATTGAAAAATTTTTTTAAAAAGAGTGTTCTGTGTTTTCCTCTAGTTTTATAATATCCAGTCTTATATTAGGTCTTTAAACCATTTTGAGTTTATTTTGTATATGGATTATTTTGTATGGTTGTATATATACAAAAAAATAATGTGTTCTAATTTCATTTATTTCGATGTAGGTGTCCTGCTTTCCCAGTACTATTTGCCAATGAGACTGTCTTCTCCACTATATACTCTTGAGTACTCTTTCATAGATTAATTGACCATAGGTGTTTGGCGACCTGTGTTTTAAAATTGTACTTTTTCTTCCTTGACATCAGAATGAGTAGTTATGTTCTGTCATGTTATACTTAAGTAAAATTGTACATTCAGAGCATCTCAATTGGCCAAGTTACAGAAGATATAAATTATTATGTGGAGGTGACAGATTCTATTATTCTTGGGCTCTGTTGAGAAAGCTGCCCTTAGCAAAGATCCACAAGACTGAACAAAAGATTAACAGGAAAATGG
Organism: Capra hircus; assembly: GCF_001704415.2. NCBI lineage: Eukaryota > Metazoa > Chordata > Mammalia > Artiodactyla > Bovidae > Capra > Capra hircus. Next base: position 14,510,696 of record NC_030819.1, read on the forward strand.
ACTTTATGAGCCTTAATAAATATTTCTAATTAAATACAAAGTATGGAATTAACTGTAATACCTCTTTAAAATAAAAATTTACTGTAATGTGGAAAAACAACCTGTGTCTTGTTTAGAGTTTCGGCATACTCTCTTAAGATACATTTACTCTAAATGAAGAACAAAGTACCACTTAACATCAGAACAGTTTTTATAGTTATATCATTTAAGCAAATTGTTTCAGACATTGCCTCCCCTCCCCCAAAAAAATCAGTAACCAAAGTCACTAATAATTAGAAAGGGAGAATTGAGCCCCTTCCTCTTTCGATTTAGAATTAGCAGACCTATTGTGCTTAGTCGCTCAGTCGTGTCTGTGTCTGACTCTTTGTGACCCCATGGCCTGTAGCCGGCCCAGCTCCTCTGTCCATGGGATTCTCTAGGCAAGGATGCTAGAGTGGAGTGCCATGCCCTCTTCTGGGGGATCTTCCCAACCCAGGGATCAAACCCAGGTCTCCTGCATTTCAGGTGGATTCTTTACTGTCTGAGCCACCAGGGAAGCCCAAGAACACTGGAGTGGGTAGCCTGTCCCTTCTCCAGGGGAACTTCCCCAACCAGGAATTGAATCAGGGTCTCCTACATTGCAGGTGGATTCTTACCATCTGAGCTACCCGGGAAACCCAGCAGACCTCTTAATGAGCAATAAAAGGGGTTGTTAGGAAGGCATTTAGAAAGAAAGAAAAAGGAGCAGTGAAAGATAATTTGTGAAAACATGTTCAGGTCCTAGGCAGTTCAGATTGAGCTGCCTCCATGTGTTGTGTGGTCCATGATCACTAGAATTACAAGCTCAGTTTCTTAATTGCTTCTTTGCTCTTATCCAAGGAGAAAATTGGATTTCTAGAGTGTGTGTGTGTGTGTGTGTGTGTGTGTGTGTGTGTGTGTGTAGAGCAATTCTACTAAAGCTGCTATGTAACAGCTCCTTTTGCCAGCTTTTCACTCTCAGAGTAACAAACTACAACCACAGCCCACTTTAAGAAACATCTTAATCTCTCAGATAAAGGATTCTGCCCCTCTTAGCAGCTGACAGTAATCCAGAACCCTAAAGAAATTCCAGAAGCATCTCCTTCTTTCCCAAATACTGCTCAGATTCTGTCAAACCAACTTGATAGTTTGCTGTCAGGCCCCTGCCATCTGGTTTGTCTGACATCAACCTGCTTTTTAGATAAATTGACTTTCATTTTCTTGAATCAAGGTATTTGCCAACTCTGTATATCTGTATAAATATCCCTGAAAGCTCAGAGTCTGAGAGCTAAAAGCACTAACTAATGATAACAACCCCAAATGCCCTGGGCAGAATATAAGATGCTACATACTGCTGAGTGTCAGTAATCATACTGTGAAACTTCCATTTTCTTCCTTTCCTATAACCTTATAATAATAAAAGATCAGGTTAGACCTTTGTCTGCCTAGTAAAACAGGGGAATCAAACCATTTATACACCAGCCAGACCTATCACCCAAATCTCCCTATTCTCCCTGTCCTTCCTGTTTCTGAAATATTGTCCAAGTTATAATATTACTGTGAAACATTTGGCGCTCATGGTAAAGAACCCACGTGCCATTGCAAGAGACTCATAAGAAACATGGGTTCAATCCCTGGGTTGGAAAGATCCCTTGGAGATGGAAATGGCAATTTACTCTTTATTCTTGCCTGGAGAATCCCACTGACAGAAGAGCCTGATGGGCTACAGTCCATAGGGTTGCAAAGAGTTGGACACAACTGAAGTGACTTCACACACACACACACACACACACACACACACACACACAATATGTTACCGTGAAACACTGGTGCTAATTGGTTTCTTTCTGCTAATTAACAGGTTTTCGATTCAGGGAGACTGAATGAATATACCCGGCCATATAATTTGCTGAAAAATAAAGATAGCCTGTTTTACGAGATGGTGCAAAACCTGGGCGAGGAAGAGGCCTCTGCTCTCACTAAAAGGGCAAGACAGGTGAGCCTGCCTCAGGGTGTTGTAGTTTGTCTCCTGGTTCACTCTTCAGAATCTCCACCAGGGATCTCTGTGCCCTTTCAATCCGAAACCTCCAGAGACTAAGCTTCATGACTGGGTCTTAACAGCATGTGGTACGTTGAAAGCAGGTCTTCTGAGAATCTGTAGCAGTGGTGGGGATGGGGTGTAGGATGAGTGTGTGCTTCTGTGCACAAAAACCTGTGCCTAATAGACAGATTTCGTACAGGACTCATCACACACTAGGACCCTAGGTTCAGATTCCCTTAGAGCACAGAACACTTTCATTTTGCAGACCCTTTATGTTTCATTCTGATTGGTCCTCAGCACATTTGTGATGCAAGTGCTGTCCAGAAACATCCATGAAACTTGAGAGTTTAAGGGAAAAAATTCTGGAATATCTTGAGACTAGGAAGATTTACCAAGAAAAGGTATAAGTTGCTTCTGTTTCTAACCTGTAAAGAAAACTCCTACATGTTACTGTCACTTAATCCCTAATTCTTTGTTGTTTAGAATTTTATTCAATTACCCTTTCCTTGCCCATGCTCCCTCTAACTTCCAGAAGAAGGTAGATTGTCCTCAGGATAAATCAGGAATTCACAATACCTTAACACTGTACTCTGAATGGTGCTTGAAGATGAGGTGGGTGAAAGCACTAAGCGCTGTACTCAGTGTGAGGAAGGCCCTTGATGAGTGACCTTCAGTCACGTGGTGCCTTTCTAACAAATGAGAGGTGATAGTATCTTGGACAGATGTGACAACTGAGGTCTAGTTTAAGGGACTTAGCCATTGTCATGCAGCCACCTGTAATTCATTCTGGAACAAGGTGGGATTGACACTGATGGGAAGATAGGTGGACGGAGGGAAGGTGTGGTGTTCTTGCTGCCTGAGATGCATGGTTTGGGGTGGGATGAGGCTTCAGGCTGTATGCGGTAAGGTTTCTGCCATGAAAATTTACGTCTGGCCAGTAAATATGGATGCATTTTACCTTCTTCATATTTTTATGCATTTCCCAGATTTTCACTTGTAAGTAGAATAAAATTGTGTAATCTTTAAAATATCTGTTAAAGAAAACATGCCCCAGTATCTAACAGTATTTCTGTATGAAAAATGTATCTAAAATGTGACCTAAATTCCCTCTGTCACTGTTTCATCTCAATCCTCCTCAGAAATGAGGAAATGCACAGCAGTATCTTCCACTGTTTATAGGGTAGGAGATGGCTTTTTGTAAGTACTATATTGTATGCAAATGTTGAGAAGCTGAACATGGAGCTCTGTATTTTTTGTACCTAAAATTCACAGACTGCTTTCATCTACTACAGTGTCTCCCAGTCAGAGTTTCCCTCCTGAGATCTGATAATCATTTGTTATTTCCCATATAACCAAGTCACAAAGCAGCAAGGACTCTTGAAGCCCTTTTGTTCTTTAGAAGTTAGGCATTACACATTTTGATGTGTCCCCACCTATGTGTCAAAGTGTTCATTTAGAAACTATATTATCCTTATGTATGATCAAGTAATTGATCTCAGAATTTTAGATATGTCCAGATAAGATAGCAGGGTTCAATATCCTCATTTTACAGGTGAGGAAACTAAGTCCTCAGAAGGAATGTGGTAAGATGTATATAATTGGTGTTAAGCTAGGTTGCAGCAGATACAGAATTAGAAATCTGTTCTTTAAGTAAATCTTTTAAATCAAGTGTCACATAAGATACATACGGAAGCAGACATAGGTCATAGAATGAGAAATCTTGTGATTCCTGGTCTAGTAATCCTGCCCCTACTCTAACAATATTAATGGCAAGTTACATTTGTGTAGTTATCATTTATTTTACACAGTTATTGCATGTATGATTTCACTTAATCCTCATGACTGCCCTTTTTTATCCCATGTCATGTATGAAGAGATTGGGTCCAGGGCTCACCCAAGGTCACAGAGCTGGTCCAGGGAGCACAGAGGGGGAATTTCTGGGGAGGCTGAGTACAGTCCTGGGTACTGTGTTCTGTGCCGAGTCTGAGAACACTGCTTCTTTCACGTGGTAGCCAAGGTGGGGTGGTCACTCAAGTTCACAGGGTGACAGAAACTCACTCTTGGATTTCAGTCCTGCCACTGGCTCAGGTCACCTCTACAGAAAGAAATGAGGTTCTTGATTCTCATCCCATCTTGCCATTATTTCTGCATACTCTGCATCCGCTTAGGAGGATAAGCTGTCAGATTATCAGTTTTCTGAATTTGCAAGCATCAGGTATCAATGTTCAGAGCTGTGACAACAGGATGATTAGCCTAAGCCGCAGGATTTTCACTCTAATAGAACAGAATTCATTTGTCTGAAGAGAAAACCCAACGTCTGGGAGAAGGTGCTTCCACATCACGTTTTCTTGAACAAATAGTTTAGGTGAGCTGATCACTGTCTGATTGACCCTGATCCATGAAATTGCAGAGAAAGTACCTTTTAGATACATAAAGCTGAAGGGGGCATTAGTTTGCTACTGCTGCCATGCAAAGACCGCAGAGTAGGCAACTCAGACAACAGAAATTTTTTTCCTAAAGCCTTGGAGGCTGGAAGTCTGAGGTCAAAATGTTGGTAGGGTTGGTTTCCTCTGGGGTCTCTCTCCTTGGCTTGGAGACACTGTCTTCTCTCTGTGTCTCACAGGGTCTTCCCTCTGCATGAGCCTGTGTCCTGGTCTCTTCTTTTAAGAGCTCCAGTCTGTTAGATTAGGACCCACCTGTATGACTTCATTTTAACTTTATTGCCTCTTTAAAGACACTGTCTCCAAACAGTCACACTCTGAGGTACTGTGGTGTTTAGGACTTCAACATGTAAAGTTGGAGGGGACACAGTTCAGCTCGAAGAATGAATGCCTGTCATCCATTCTGTTCTGTGATGAAGCAGAGCTAGTTGAAGTTTTCTGGTTTCTTTGTTCCCAGTGTGTAACTATAAAATCCTCATATCCGAGCTCTGCGAGCCTGGACCCATTTCAATCGATGGAGGAGGCACTTAGCATCCACGTGGCCTTGTGTCCCCCACGGTCTCTGAGCCTCAGGTCCTCACCTGTGTGTACAGCAGGGATTACAGCCCTGCCAGCTTCTTCACACTTATTACAGGGATCAGGTGAGAGAGCAGATGCTTAAAGGCTTTGAGAATATAGAGCGTTTTATAGTATAAAAGTGGGATCATTTTTTTAAAGGCTGTAGACAGAAGACTTGCCTTCCAGTAATAAAAAATATACCCATAGTTCTAAGTAGCTTTAGAGACTCTAAATCAGGGGTCCCCAAATCCCGGGCTAGACTGGTATGGTCCGTGGGCTGTTAGGGACTGGGCCACACGGCAGGAGGTGAGTGGTGTGCAAAGGAGCAATGTTTCAGCTGCTGCCCCCATCACTCACTTTACACATGACCCTCCCCTTTCTCGCCCTGTCTGTGGAAAAAGTGTCTTCCAGAAACTGGGTCCCTGGTGCCAAAAAGGTTGGAGACCACTGCTCTAAACAATTAAAATGCATTTATAATAATAGATTTTAAAACACATATCTTATCTAATGCTACAAAACTTAAAAACTTTTAATACTTTTTTAAAATGTATGAACAAAAAGTAAATTACTCTCCACTCCTGTCATCACAAAGCTCCCCCACAAGGTGGACCCCCAGCACCACTGTCGACTGTTCTGTTGAGCTGTTCTGTGTATCAGGAAGAAACTTCCTGTTTCTAAGCACAAATGATAGCTGTTCTTTCTCTTTTTTTCACTTAATGTTGTATTTCAGATTATATCCAAGCATATGGTTATCTCACTCTTTTTAATGACTACGTGTGTGTGTGTTAGTCGCTCAGTTGTGTCCGACTCTGTGACCCCATGGACTGTAGCCCACCAGGCTCCTTTGTCCATGGGATTCTCCAGGCAAGAACATAGTATTATGCGTTCTCCATTTCCTACTCCTTATTTTCGATGCTTGTCAATCAGTTTATAAAATATAGGGATTACACCCTGATATTAACCTCCAAATTTGTGCTCATTTTATATGTGAAAATGAGAAACCCTTGGTCAGGCACTATTAATAGATTTCCCAGCCTCTTTGTTACCTTGTTTTTAATTTCTCTCGAGGTTTTGAGTTAGTAAAATGACTTTACTTATGAATTTACTCTAGTCTTAAAAACATATTTGTGAATCAGAATGATCAGAACTCAAGTGTATCTGCAGGTGGTTTGGCATTAAGTCCAGCCCCAGTGAAGGTTTTAATGGGGCTTCCTCCTCCATAGAATAAAGACACCCCTGGTGTTTCCTATTGTGCTTCTAGTAGTGATATGATTTGCTTCACATGAAGCAGTGGACCTAAGAATGTGTTGCCTTAGGAGAAGGACTTTAAAACTCATAAACGTGTGGTTTTTGTCTCCCCCCCCTCAGGTGCACTCTAAAAGGAAATAACCAGATATCACTCACAGTGACCATGTGGTTATGAATATTATGAATGGCCAATGGACAACCCTCAGCCTTCACAACTTTTTAGTCAACTCTGTGATTCTACCTTGCACTGTGTAAATTATGTTGTTCTTTTTTTATACCAGCAACAGATATTGGCATATTATAAGACACTAATCTATAATTTTTCTCCAACTTCACTCAGTGATTTCAAGCTCTTGCAAAAGGATTTATGTGTTTATTTATGTGTTATACTATTTTCTTTTTTATCCAAATCAGAGGTGCAGGCTACCAATAAAAGGTGTCTCCCAGGTTTTGTGTCTTGAGAGACTCTGGAGCCAAACTTATTTTCTAAGATTTGAGACAAAGTTCTCACAATTTTTTTTTTTTACTGTTCGCAGAATTACATTTTACTTTCTAATTATATTACAGATTCCTGAAGATCGTGTGAAGGTGCCGTTTTGTGTCACCACTTCCTTTATGTCACGTTTTGTGTCACCTACGATCCATTTTCCACTCAAAGGCCTCTGGTTAAAATACTACAGAGAAGAGTAATAGGAAAAACATACAGTGCATGTAGTTTAAGTGACATTATAGGAGAGAGATGTGTCCCTCTCCAAAAAAAATGTGGTTAAAATACAGAAGGGGAATACTGTACATTCATCTCCTGTGTCCCCTGCGTTGCCGGCAGATTCTTTACCGCTGAGCCACTGGGGAAGCCCTCTAAAAGAGAAGGAAGAGAAAATATGCCTTCCCAAAGTAGGAGCCCCTCTAGGGGATTCGCTAATGAAGGGCAGACAAGCCTAAACTGTCTTCTAGATAGAAGATTTTACTTTCTTACATTAAAAAAATTGTGGTAAAATATATATAACATAAAATTTGCCATATAACCATTTTTAATCACACAATTCAGTGGCATTAATCACACTCACAGTGTTGTGCAGCCATCATCATCTGGGTAACTTTTGATAATTATTTGCTTCCTATTCAGTGTGTTATTTCTGCAGAATCATTTTGGTTTCATTTTTCTAGAAGTGGATCTGTTTCCTGTGAGTTTTGAGCTTGATTGGCATAAATTTATTCACAATATCTTATATGTTTAATCTCTGAAGCATATCTGTGTTCTTTTGGCCTTTTAATTTTCTTTGAGGCTTCTCTTTTTTTATGAATAATCTCGTATAACTTTTTCCTGTTTTCAAAGAATCAACTTTTTGTTTGATGCTCTGTTTTTCTTTCTAGTTCATCATATCATTCTTTCTTTCTTTCAACTTTTCCTTTATTTTGAGATTTTTTTCCTCAAATTCTTAAATTGAAAACAGATCAATAACATCATTATTTTTCTAATATAAGTATATAAAGCTGACATGTTTTTCTGAGATCCACTTTAGCTACAACCTACAAGTTTTGATACTTACCACCAATCACTAGCCAAGGTATTATATATTTTCTAATTCCTAATTTAATTCATTAACTATATCTTTTACCCATGAGTTAGTCATAAGCATAATATTCTCTAAATTTCAAATGCTAATGGCTTTTTTTCTGTTAGATTGAACATGTGGAACTGCTAACATTCAGCCTTTTATATAAAATGACACTTTCATATATTTAAACATAATAGTTTTCTTTATTAATATATAACTTAATTTCATTTTGGCCAGACAACATTAGGTTGTGGATTTTAAACCAAAGGTGATGATATTCACACAGGAAGTCCTTGTTTCTACCATTTTATGGTTTTAAAATGTTTTAAGTACATGTGTAACCAGTAATTTTCAAATAAAAGTCCACCATGAGTACTGGAGTGTTTTCTGATACATGTTGCAGGCTGGTTCTCTGGAATGCAGACTCAGATTGAGTTTAGTGCTGGGATTTTTATCAGGGTTGCCCTTGGGGTCAACACTGTGGAATCAGGAGGGAAGAAACGGGATAGGGCAGAAGGAAGGATCAAGCTGGAACAATAGCCAATGACCTTAGCTGATCCCATGGGGCGTCCGGAGTGAAGATGGCCCTTCAGGGTTGTCCTGACACATCCAATGGCCAGGTCTTTATACCTCCACCTGGAAGGGTCACTGCATGTACCCTGGTGGTTTAAGGTTGCCCACTAGCAGCACCCCCAGCAGCTGGGCAACGGGCCCTTGAAGGCAGGTCTGAACAGCACGTCTCCATGTCCCCCCACATCCTGTGTCACAGCTCTAAGGTAGGTGATGAGGATGTACTGTGGGGGAAACTCTTGATGACTGATGTGTAAGTCAGAATGATGACTTAGTGATTCTCCTCAATACCCTCTGGTTTAAAAAATAGAGGAGAAGGTCAATGAAGGGGAGAAATCTCATTTTCTAGGGTCAGCCCAGTCATCACCTCTTCTAGGAAGTCGCCTTTAGATCAGTCATTATCCTAGGTAACTCGTATTTCTGTAGGACCCTGAGCACCACTAGTTTGTTAAACTGAACCATGCTTGGTTAGTGTCCTACTGTCATCCAGTGTGGTGATTTTTAAACAAGAGGCCGTGCGCTTTCCATTTTACACAGGTTATGTAAACTATGTGGCCTGCCCTGACTATGAGTATCCATATGGTTTGTTTTCTCATTAAACCAAGTGAGAAAAAGACTTGGAACTGTGCTCTATTCACTTTTTAATTACATCTTTGAGCACAGTGTCTGTCACATAGGGGATGCTCAGGAATGTTTGCTGAATGAATAAATGATGACTGAGAACAAACCTTCCTTGTCAACTTTGTAATTTGGAATTCTAAGAAGTAGCCTGGGTTAACAGAAAGCCCTGGTTTTGGAGTCAGTCACACTGATTGCCTGTCAGATCTTCCTCTGCTCCTCACCAGCAGTGTGGGTGTCCAAAGAATGTACTGTCCAGAGTGGGACACTTGACAGTGAAAGGAAAGCAGTAACCAGCCAGACTGCCAGGGAGATAAACTGGCACCATCCTTGACAAAATGGACTATGGACACCTTACAGCCTTAGTTACATGTTTGGGTATCTTAACTTCTGAATCTCAGCTTCTTCATCTGGAAGATGGATATGATTCCTGCACATGGAGTTCTTTGGTTGGGAAGATGGATGGACCAAGAGCATCCAGAGACACGGGGTAGAATCACTGACCTTGGTGATTCCTAATCACCAGGAGAGGAGAACAAGATGAGTGTGGATGAAGGAGGTTTGTAGACTGTAGAAGGTGTATTTGAGAAGGTCCTCATCTGGTGGCCTAAACCAGACTATTCTTCCTCCTCCTGCTGCTGCTGCTGCTAAGTCGCTTCAGTCGTGTCTGACTGCAACCCCATGGACAGCAGGTCACCAGGCTCCCCCATCCCTGGGATTCTCCAGGCAAGAACACTGGAGTGGGTTGCCATTTCCTTCTCCAATGCATGAAAGTGAAAAGTGAAAGTGAAGTCACTCAGTCGTGCCTGACCCTCAGCGACTCCATGGACTGCAGCCTTCCAGGCTCCTCCATCCATGGGATTTTCCAGGCAAGAGTACTGGAGTGGGGTGCCATTGCCTTCTCCAATTCTTCCTCCACACGTGGTTAAAATCATAAGATCACAGGGAGGAGCACAAGCTATGGAGTCAGCCTTCCAGGCACAAATACTGACTCTGGGCATTGCTGACTGGGTTTGGATACAAATTTTGCTCCTGTTTCCCATGAGCTCTGAAGGTTGGGAAGTTCCACTGCGCTTCAGTGTCTTTGTCTGAAAGTTGAGGTGGGGATAGTAAGATTCACAGAGGGTTGTTGCAAACATTAACAATGACAGTGACATTCACTCTGTAGTCTATGCACTAGTGTCAGTCCATGAACTGTTTGTAACTAGGTTATAATTAACTGCAGGAAACTCAAGAAAGCTAAAAACTCAGAGCCATCAGCTATTGCCATGACATCCACACTCAGGATGGGTGGGATCCTGAACAGCCAAGGGACCAGTGTGAGTGTTGCACTTGAAGGGGGAGATGCACGTGGTTGAGCTGCACACTAGCCATGCACAGTGGATCAGTGACTAAGTTGCAATGGTCTGAAAATTTAAATAAAACTGATGTTTAATCACAGTTGAGAAAAACTGCTTTCAAACAACGCCTGATATTTGATTAGCTGTCAATCAGTACTATTCTCTCCAGCACTGCCTTGTTAATTGTTACCATCATGTTTCTATTTAAAATGAGACCATACAGGCTTTCAAAAGGCAATACTATTCATTATCAAAGTTTTTAAATAGCATTTAAAAGTTAGAAATAGTTAAATTCCTGTTCTAGTTTCAGTTCAGTTCAGTTACTCAGTCGTGTCCAACTTTTTGAGACTCCATGGATTGTAGCATGCCAAGCCTCCCTGTCCATCACGATTCCCAGACCTTGCTCAAACTCATGTCCATTGAGTCAGTCTTTCCATCAAACCATCTCATCCTCTGTTGTCCCCTTCTCCTCCTTCCTCCAATCTTTCCAAAGCATCAGGGTCTTTTACAATGAGTCAGTTATTTGCATCAGGTGGACAAAGTATTGGAGTTTCAGCATCAGTTCTTCCAATGAATATTCAGGACTGATTTCGTTTAGGATGGACTGGTTTGATCTCATTATAGTCCAAGGGCCTCTCAAGAGTCTTCTGCAACACCACAGCTCAAGAGCATCAATTCTTTGGGGTTCAGCTTTCTTTATAGTCCAACTCTCACATCCATACATGACTACTGGAAAAACCATAGCTTTGACTATATGGACCTTATTCAGCAAAGTAATATCTCTCCTTTTTAATATGCTGTCTAGGTTGGTCATAGCTTTTCTTCAAGAAGCAAGTGTCCTTTAATTTCATGGCTGTAGTCACCATCTGCAATGATTTTGGAGCCCCCCAAAATAAAGTCTGTCACTACTTCTATTGTTTCTGCATCTATTTGCCATGAAGTGATGGGACTGGATGCCATGATCTTAGTTTTTTGAATGTCGAGTTTTAAGTCAACTTTTTCACTCTCCTCTTTCACTTTCATCAAGAGGCTCTTTCAGTTCAGTTCAGTCTCTCAGTCGTGTCCGACTCTTTGCAACCCCATGAATCACAGCACGCCAGGCCTCCCTGTCTGTCACCATCTCCCGGAGTTCACTCAAAATCACGTCCATTGAGTTGGTGATGCCATCCAGCCATCTCATCCTCTGTCATCCCCTTTTCCTCCTGCCCCCAGTCCCTCCCAGCATCAGAGTCTTTTCCAAGGGGTCAACTCTTCACATGAGGTGGCCAAAGTACTGGAGTTTCAGCTTTAGCATCAGTCCTTCCAAAGAACACCCAGGACTGATCTCCTTTAGAATGGACTAGTTGGATCTCCTTGCAGTCCAAGAGACTCCCAAGAGTCTTCTCCAACACCACAGTTCAAAAGCATCAATTCTTCAGCACTCAGCTTTCTTCACAGTCCAACTCTCACATCCATACATGACTACTGGAAAAACCATAGCCTTGACTAGATAGACCTTTATTGGCAAAGTAATGTCTCTGCTTTTCAATATGCTATCTAGGTTGGTCATAAATTTTCTTCCAAGGAGTAAGCATCTTTTAATTTCATGGCTGCAGTCACCATCTGCAGTGATTTTGGAGCCCCCAAAAATAAAGTCTGACACTGTTTCCACTGTTTCCCCATCTATTTCCCATGAAGTGATGGGATCAGATGCCATGATCTTCGTTTTCTGAATACTGAGCTTTAAGCCAACTTTTTCACTCTCCACTTTCACTCTCATCAAGAGGCTTTTTTATTTCCTCTTCACTTTCTGTCATAAGGGTGGTGTCATCTGCATATCTGAGGTTATTGATATTTCTCCCAGCTATCTTGATTCCAGCTTGTGTTTCTTCCAGCCCAGCGTTTCTCATGATGTACTCTGCATATAAGTTAAATAAGCAGGGTGACAATATACAGCCTTGACGTACTCCTTTTCCTATTTGGAATCACTCTGTTGTTCCATGTCCAGTTCTAACTGTTGCTTCCTGACATGCATACAGGTTTCTCAGGAGGTAGGTAAGGTAGTCTGATATTCCCCTCTCTTTAAGAATTTTCCACAGTTTATTGTGATTCACACAGTCAAAGGCTTTAGCATAGTCAATGAAGCAGAAGAAGGTGTTTTTCTGGAGTTATCTTGCTTTTTCTGCAGTCCAACAGATGTTAGCAATTTGATCTCTGGTTTCTTTGCCTTTTCTAAATCCAGTCTGATCATCTGGAAGTTCACAGTCCAAGTACTATTGAAGCCTCTCTTGGAGAATTTTGAGCCTTACTTTGCTACTGTGGAAGATGAGTGCAATTGTGCACTAGGTTAAACTTTCTTTGGCATTGCCCTTCTTTGGGATTAGGATGAAAACTGACCTTTTCCAGTCCTGTGGCCACTGCTGAGTTTTCCAAATTTGCTGGCATATTGAGTGCAGCACTTTCACAGCATCATCTTTTAGGATTTGAAATAGTTCAACTGGAATTCCATCATCTCTACTAGCTTTGTTCATAGTGATGCTTCAAGAGGTTTGTTTTTTTCCTCCAAGTCTAACAACAGTTCTGTGCATGTATTTATATAGATTATATTCTTGAATCAGCAGCATGGTTCTACTGCTGAAGAAGGTACCTAGAAACACGACAGGTTACTTTAAAACCCTTCAGAGTTTTTTAAATCAAGCTTTCATGTATAAGCTATTAATTTTCATTTTAAAACAGAATATGGATTAACTGAGCTTTTGTTTTTGAAACCTAATGTTTTAAGGAAAATATACGTTTTTTTCAAAAACTAAACCAGCCTTTTATGTTCAAAACTGGGAGAAATACATATTTATTTGTATTTAGACCTAAAAATAATATTACTTGAAGAAATAACATCCCCCAGCCCTATGAGACCTCCATCTATACACCAGACCCATATGACTTGCCTTAAGATTCAAATTGGGATTGTGTGATATTTTTAAGAACAGGGTTAAGATTTAGACACACTAAGAATGTTCTACACGAGTTTACATTGAATGGTTCTGACTAACTTCACTCTTTCACTCAGCAACAATGCTCACAATTATCCACTCCAATAGGTGGAGGCTTTGAGTATTCCAAGCCAGTGTTTGATCCAATAGTTAATCACACTTAATTCTGAAGGACATTACGTGAAAAACATTTGTAAAATTACATTTTGCAGGCTACCTAGACAACAAAATGAGTCTCTTAGATGAAGTTTATATAGCATTAAAACCGTTGTAAGTAAATAAAGATAAACAGTAGATTGAGGATTTCTAAACCCTATATTTTACAACAATAAAAATTTTTTAAAATCCATAAGTTTATACTGATTCCAATAAGACATAAAATAGGAGGAAGGGAAAGCTCTTTTTTACCGTAGAAAAGCAGCTCACAAATGTAAACAGATTAACAGAAAAGTACCATATGGCAGCCATTGTCATAAATAACTCAGACAAAATTCATCATTGACTGAACATATGAATGTTTAGGGGTTGGGCAAGGCACAGTATTTTCATGGACTCAAAATATATTCTCACATTAGTGCTTTAGGGAAGAATTATATTTTTAAAGTGGAAAAATCTGGCAAACACCAGGGTAAGCAAGTAACTTGCTGAACCTACTGACACCCTTGGCTTTTTTTCTTCTTTCTTTAAAAAAGTATATAAGTGTGGTTGACTTACAATGTTGTGTTAATTTCTGCTGTACAGCAGTGATTCAGTTATACATATACATACATTATTTCTCATGTAATTTTAATAAAAAGAGTGACAATATACAGCCCTGTCATACTCCTTTACTAATTTTGACCCAGGCAGTTTTTCCATGTTGGGTTCTAACCATTGCTTCTTGACCTGCATACAGGTTTCTCAGGAGACAGGTAGGATGGTCTGGTACTCCCATCTATTTAAGTTTTCCAGCTTGTTGTGATCTACACAGTCAAAGGCTTTAGCGTAGTCAATGAAGCAGAAGTAGATGTTTTTCTGAGCAGAAACGATAAGGCCCTGAAAGCCTGAAAATGGACTTCCTGGTCTTTACAGGAAAACTCCGCCCACCTTCCCTAGGGCTCTTTTGTTGTAAGTGCGTTGTCCTGTGGACCAGCAGCATTGGCTTGCCCTGGGAGGCTGTTAGGAACGTGGAATTTAGTCTCTAACCCAGACCTACTGACCCAGAATCTCCAGATCCCAGGTGACTCCTGCTCACAGTACAGTATGAGAAGCGCGCTGATTTAGAGGCCCTTCTTGGGTCCTCCTGTGGTTGCACCGCCCTCCCCTCCCCTCAGGTACAGGCAGTCAGAGAGGACAAGGGGGTGTGGTCACCTGGAGCCCCGCCCCGTCCAGGCCATGCTCTGAGCACCTGGACCCTAGAATCCCTGTTCCCAGCCCCAGTGCAGGCCTCCTTCCTGGGGCCCATGTCCTAACCTGACAGGTAGTCGAGATACAGCTGTCTAGGTCAGAAAAGGATGGTCTGAGCTTGGACTTGAAGGCTGTAATGCTCTTGCCTGAGCAGCAGATTCCTCAGGGCACAAAGAGGGTCAAAGCCAGAGGTGCAAAGAGCAGGGGGAGGGCTGGGGGCTGCGACTAGCCCTCCCTCTGCTGTTCTTCCTTCTGGCTGCTAACTGCAGGGTCCAGGAATCCCAGCCTGCCAGGTGGTTATGAAAGTGTACTTGACAGTGTGTTAGCTTGATTTACAACTTTTAAATATTTAAACATATAGGATGCTCTTCATTCTTGATCCAGGGCTCACAGATATGAGTGGCAGGTCTGTTAAATGCTTCTCAAAGTGTGTTCAGAGGACTCCCTGCATCCCAATCCACTGGGCTGTTTGATAAAAATGCAAATTCCCAGGCCCCCCTTGTGTGACCTCCTGGATCAGAATCTTCAGGGCTGGAGCCTAGGAATGTGCTTTCTGACCCCTCCCCTGGTGACTCTGATCCACAGCAGAGCTACAGGAGCCCTTGTAATGGGAGTTGAGGGGCACGTGGACGGCAGCTGACCTGAGTGGTGGGAAGTGTCAGGAGAAGAGAGGGAGGGCCCAGGTCAGAGGAAGGTGCTGACCACAAGCTCACACCTTCCTGCTTCTCTCATGATTCTCCTCACAACCTGGCCTGACCCCACCCCTGGGAGTTGGCTGCAGGGAGAAGCTGCCAGAACAGGGCAAGGGTGTCCTCCTGCCGACAGTGGGCCTCTCAGGTGGGGGCGGGGGTGTTGCCCTGAAGAAGGAGGGATCCAAATCAGAGAATAGGAGCAAAGGGGCTGTGGGAGCCTGGAGGGACCACACGGTCCCACCCAGGAAGTTGGGCTGAAGCCACTGAGCAGATCTTTGGGCAGGGAGACCTCCTTGTCCTGCCAGGACATGGGAGGAGCTGGGACAGACTGCAGTCCAACTGGGGCTCAGAGTCATCTGTCAGTTAGGAGTTAAATGACGTTAATCAAGCTCCTTAAGCCCTGTAGGTTTATTTCCTTGTCTGTAAGATGGGGATCCTAATACCTTCCAAGATTGCATTAAAATTAAATGTGATAAGTAAAAACACATCCTGCCACACATAGCAGAATAGCAGTGGCTGCTGTTTACTGAGACACTCATTACATCTCTGCATTTTCAGATGCTTGATATCATAGGCACTTGTCACTGGCTGTGCTCAGTCATCCGTAACTCTTTGAGACCTTGTGACTGTAGCCCGCCAGGCTCCTCTGTCCATGGGATTCTCCAGGCAAGAATACTGGAATAGGTTACCATTTCCTCCTCCAGGGGGTCTTCCTGACCCAGGATCATACTCATGTCTCCTGTGTCTCCTGCATTGGCAGGCGGATTCCTTACCATGAGACACCTGGGAAGCACCTGTCACTGGAGGAAAAGACCAATAACCTTAAACCCCCAGGGGTACTTGTGCCTGCCAATGCAGGGGACCTAAGAGACACAAGTAGGGGAAGATTCCCTGAAGAAGTAAATGGCAACCCACTCCAGTATTCCTGCCCGGTACATCCCATCATCTGTCCCTGGGGTGCCAAAGAGTTGTCATGACTGAGCAGACACACACACACCTCAGACCCCAGGCACAGAAAGGCTCCAGCCACAGTCCTGTGCCAGACCTGTGCTTGGCCACTGTCCTGGAGCTTCCTGAGTTTCCCTGCGCAGGAGCAACTCTTGAAGCTACTGTCTGCTCATCGTGTCCAGCTCCCAGGATTTCCCTTCCAGCAAGCCTCACCTTGGGACTCAGGCTCATAGGGCTATGCTGAACTAAGACTGGGCTTGTATGAAACCTCCAGGGACAGCTGTGCCATACTGAAAACCACCATGGGGCAGCAGAATCCAGGCATCCAGGTGAGAAGCATGGACAGGCCATGGAATGTGGAACCAGGAAGGCCTCACAGTGGAAGAGGGGTCACAGGCCCCCACCTCATCTACACCCAATACACAGAAACACCCACTCCTGCTCCTGCAGAATCACTCTGTTTACTCTGTTTCCTCATCCAGGTACAGTTCTTTATATCCTCATATAGTAAAGGCCAGTGGTTTGTAAACTTGGCTACAAATTCGAATCACCAAGGCAGCTCTGTAAAATCCCAGGGCTGACGTCTCATCTCAATTAAGTCAGAATCTTGGGGGGGGGCAAGAGGAGTCAACACCTTTTATTAATAAAACCCCACAGGTGATTCCACCCTGCAGACAAGTGAAAACCACTGATGGAGGAAAAAATCTCATTTCTTCCCAAATGGCACCTGCTTTCACTACTAGAAAGTGTGAGAAAGTGTAAGTCTCAGTTGTGCCTGACTCTTTGTGACTTGATGAACTATGTAGCCCACCAGAATTCCATGGAATTCTCCAGGCAAGAATACTGGAGTGGGTAGCCATTCCCTTCTCCAGGGAATATTCCCAACCCAGGGATCAAACCCAGGTCTCCTGCATTGCAGGCAGGTTCTTTACCCTCTAAACTACCAGGAAAACCGAATCAGCTAGATTTCTTCCTATTTTGTTACTGCCCCTCCACAGTCAGACCCCAAAGGCGATGGTGGGCCTGGGGCCGGGGGAGAAGGTGGTTCCTTCTGGGGGTGTGGGTGTGCTCAGTCACTCAGTCTTGTCTGACTCTTTTTGGCCCCAAGGACTGTTGCCTGCCACGCCCTTCTGTGATGGGATTTCCCAGGCAAGAATATTGGAACGGGTTGCCATTTTCAGCTCCAGGCGATCTGCCTGACCCAGGGATCAGTGTGAGTTTCCTGCACTGGCAGGCAGGTTCTTTATTGCTGAGCCACCTGGGAAGCCCCTGTGCCAGGTGTGGCTTGTGCCCACAGAATGTGCTCTAGAGGACATGCTTTCCCCTAAAATCACCCCTGGGACTGCTGTATGTCATTCCTGTCAGCTGGGGGTTGGACGGTTCTCACAGGACAGGCTCTGCTGCCCGTGGCTCCAGATCATAGTTCTGGGTTCAGCATCTCTGCACATGGCCCCCTGGCCACAATCTTGGGTCAAAGTGCCAGATGCAGAGACTCTCCACATGACACTCAGAGCTGAGGTGTCGGCACAGCCATTTCACACCAGGGAGTCTCATCTGAAAGGCCAGGTGCTAGGCTTCTGCACAAAGCATTCTGTGAGCAAGTGAAACTTCACTCAACACAAAGGAAGAGAAAAAAGGTAACACTTTATTACCGAATTCTACTTTTACTTCAGGGAATTGTTGATGGGTTTTGTTGGTGACTGATCACAGCCTGGCCTCCTGGAATATTAAAGGTCCCAGCTTACCTTTAATGACTGTTTGCTTGTTACCTATGGATGAAGAGAAAGAGACAAATTTCTCCCCATGTGCCTAATGATCCAAAAAGGGAAGATCTTGATAGAATCAATTTTGTTTTGTTATTTTTTTGCCCATGAGGTAACTTGCTCTTGACTGGGGCATGATGGTGCTATGAAATAGATTAGAGTCCGTGGTGCCCTTCATCCAAAGAAGACAACCTAGTATTGGTTAAAAGAGAAAGGAAAGGACCTTGGCATCAGAGTGTACAGAGAAACAGGTCTGGACTCCCAGATGACCTCCTCACTATGGAAACAGTGTATCTATGCATGTGAGATGGGAAGGAAGGGGGCACAATTGTTTTAAAAAAAATGAAGGGTAGCAAGATTTCTTCTTTCATTGACAAAATTTTCACTTGGATTAATAAGATTAAGTTTAGTTGAATAGTATCTTCAGAAAGATTTGGTATATTTTTGAGTGTATGATTTGGATTCCTTTTTGTTGACTTCAAACATGGACAATAACATATGATGTCTAATGATGTACAGGAGAAGTTTAAGATGAGTTTGATTTTTGAGACTAAATCTTTTGAAAGTGGACTGTTTTCTGTTTTGAGATAAGATTTTTGTGTTTATCCCAGGAATCCAATAAAGTCACTCATTCTACGAAAAAAAAAAAAAAAAGAGGGGGCACAGATATTGAGAAAAACAGGATCCAACAAAAACTGGCTCAAACCAGCTATGATCAAGATAGTGTTGAGCATGGTCCAGTCGCTGATCTCTAACTTATTACATCTTCATTATAGCACTCAAACTCAATCCCCTCTGGCTGTGAAGGGTATTGTGATAGCTCCAAGGCTGACCAGAAAAGGCCAAAAAGTAATACCGAAAGGGGAATTCTGGCTGCTTGACTCTCAAAAGCCAATATGGAGGTTATGTTGGTGGAAATAAAGTTTGCTTTATTTTGGATGCTGGCATGGGTGGGCAAGAGGGTGGATGCCTGTCCAAAGGCTGACTGTCCCCTCCCTTAATTAACAGTGGACAAGAGCTTTCATAGACAGAGAGAGCTATGTGTAGAAACAGCAGTCAGTTCTGACAGCCATCTTGAAATTGGTCATTGGTGGTCTACCAGTGTCATCTTGATTGTTTTAAGTACAGTAGTCTTCAGTTCCAGGACTGTTTTTTTCCCATTTCTCGAGGTCAGTTCTCAGAATTGTGGCGGCTTATGTCATGACTATAGTCCAGTTATTTTGCAGTTCTTTTACCTGATGGGGATTTCAGTACCTATAAGACAGCTCACTGGATATGGCTCAGAATATTGTCTGTCACCCTTTAGAAGGAATTAAAATGTCCCTGACTGTGCTTAATGACTACATTATTATTTTTCTACATTTGGTCTCCTTTGATTGTGTTCCTTTGTTTCTGCATGTTCTCATCTGCCTGAATAAATTTATTCTTTGGCTAAATTTTTTCCATAGATAAAAAGCAGGCAGAGGACGTGGGAGGCAAGGACCATAGATTTTTGCACCATTTCAAAAGTATGCAGTGGTTCACTTCTTGAAAATCCCTTTCCTTCCCTGGAATAGCAAGAATATTCCTCCCACCCATTACCATATGAAATTCAGTTCAGTTCAGTTCAGTTGCTCAGTCGTGTCCGACTCTTTGTGACCCCATGAATTGCAGCACACCAGGCCTCCCTGTCCATCACCAACTCCCGGAGTTCACTCAGATTCATATCCATCGACTCAGTGATGCCATCCACCCATCTCCTCCTCTGTTGTACCCTTCTCCTGCCCTCAATCCCTCCCAGAATCAGAGTCTTTTCCAATGAGTCAGCTCTTCGCATGAGGTGGCCAAAGTACTGGAGTTTCAGCTTTAGCATCATTCCTTCCAAAGAAATCCCAGGGCTGATCTCCTTCAGAATGGACTGGTTGGATTTCCTTGCAGTCCAAGGGACTCTCAAGAGTCTTCTCCAACACTGCAGTTCAAAAGCATCAATTCTTCGGCACTCAGCCTTCTTCACAGTCCAACTCTCACATTCATACATGACTACTGGAAAAACCATAGCCTTGACTAGATGGACCTTAGTCAGCAAAGTAATGAAATTAACCAGCCCATAAAAATTAACAACCCCATACCCTGGGTCCTCTCACCTTCTGAGAAGGTCCACATTCTGACTATGGAATATCTCCCTGAATAAGTCTATTTTCACTCTACTCCACCTCACTCTTCAGTTCTTACCTGCATGAAGCCAAGGACCCTCACTTGGAAGCTGCTTCCAGGTACTCCCCCGTCTCCCAGAAAGAGATATTTCCTTCTCCTGCACCACTTTAACAAGGAGGATGACAAATAGAGATGATAGATCTAACCTGATTATAAAGCAGATGATCTAGATTTAGGAAGAGTTCTTAAATCTTCTTAGTGTTTTCTCTTAAACTTTAGCAAAGTCTGGTTTCTGCCATCCTGGGCAAATGTTTTTAACGTGTGTTTTTTATTTAAAATCAAGTCTGCTGTGGGATTTTAAAGGAAGAATATAGTGGGGTTCTCATCTGCTCCCCAGCTGGATGGCACACGCTTTATCTCCCTCTATGGCATTCTCTCATTATGGCTTACAGAGTCCATAAGGCTGCTACCTCCCACTTTCTGAATTTTTCAGACGCCAAGTGGGAAGTTAGGGTTTTCTGTTTTACTTATAGCATGGGTTGATGGCATGGGCATCTCCTCTACAAAGCTGCCAACTCACCTGGCTACTAGCAAGTGGTAAAGCACCAGCCATACTCAAAGGGGTTTCTATCATATCCTGTATCTCCGCTACTTTGTCCTTGGCTGAGAGGTTAAGGATGGTGACCATTGGGGACAGAGATCTCCAGCTCTCTGCCTCTTATTTCCAGAAGTTTTCTCTCCTCTGACTTGAGTTTTAATCTCTTTGGAGGAAAACATGTTTAGCCAAGTTTTCATGCAAACTTTTCTCTTTATGCCTGCACAGTAGTCTTTAAGCTATAACCGCAAGAATTCCATTTTCATTCCTTTATCACAAACATTCATACATAACAAGGGCAATTAATTTAATATTCTAATAAAATATCTTGCCATAATAAGTTTCACTTATTGAACATCTCCTCTGTGCCAGAATCTGCAATAAACACTTTCACATAAAACAATAACTCCATGAAATGGATACTACTTTTTAGTACTCACTTTACAGATGAAAAATTGAGTTCAGGGAACATAAGTGTCACTCAACCCGAGGCAGAAGAGTTGCACCTGTTAGGAGGTGGCCTTTTTGGTTTACCTATACAGCAGCTGGGAACCTGAGAGCTTTCAGTTTTGGGAAGGATTAGATAGAAAGAAAGATGTTTTAATTCTATTTACAAAGGTATAATTTTCCAAATAGGTTATAATTAGTTTGAGGGGAAAGGTTTCTGTATATCTGGATCAGTTGAGTTCAGTTGCTCAGTCGTGTCTGACTCTTTGTGACCCCATGGACTGCAGCACACCAGGGTTCCCTGTCTATCACCAACTCCCAGAGCTTGTTCAAACTCATGTCCATCGAGTCAGTGATGCCATCCAACCATCTCATTCTCTGTCCCCTTCTCCTCCTGCCATCAATCTTTCCCAGCATCAGGGTCTTTTCAAATGAGTCAGTTCTTCACATCAGGTGGCCAAACTATTGGAGCTTCAGTTTCAGCATCAGTCTTTCCAATGAATATTCAGGACTGATTTCCTTTAGGATGGACTCATTGGATCTCCTTGCAGAACAAGGGAGTTTCAAGAGTCTTCTCCAACACCACAGTTCAAAGGCATCAGTTCTTCAGCACTCAGCTTTCTTTATAGTTCAACTCTCACATCCATACATGACTACTGGAAAAACCATAGCTTTGACAAGATGGACCTTTATTGGCAAAGTAATGTCTCTAATTTTAATAGTCTGTCGAGGTTGGTCATAGCTTTTCTTCCAAGGAGCAAATGTCTATCTGGATAACATAAGCTAAAACCACTGATATTTTAGATAAATATATAAAAATTATAACCACATCCACAGTTCACTCAGCAATAATCCTCTTTGTTAACATTTTTATGAAGGCATAAGTTTTCCATTAGGACTCTAATTTCTTACCTAGTTTAGCAGCATAATCTGAAATTTATCAGAAGCTTTTGTTTGTCAAAAGTCCTTCCTTTGGATCTACTTGAAGATGAAGCACTTTTGCAAAAACATCCAAATAGGAAAATAACTATAAAAGATGATAAAAATATTTTCCTTGTTTTTTTAAAAAGATTTTCTCCATATGTGTGCATGCTGCACATATTAATGAACTATTTTTCTGTTGTTTAGCAGTTTTATATCAATTGAATTTTTAAGATCCCATCCAGAGAGCCTAGAAGGGTAAAAGATAAAGAAAATTTCTCCCTCTCCTGAATGGTAGCATATACATACATAACACGAAGTGAATGATTTTAACCATTTTAAAATATCCTCCTCTGTGACATTGATTATATTCACATTGTTATGCAACCATTACCACCGTCTATCTCCAGAACTTTTTCTTCTTCCACCTAAAACTCCGTATCCACTGTTGCTTGGTGGGCTACAGTCCGTGGGGTACCTAGAGTTGGACACAACTGAAGTAACTTGGCAGGCATGCACATCTATTAAGCAACTCCCCACTCTCTCCCATTTGCCCCTGACAAATATCATTCTACTTAGTATCTGTATGAATTTGACTACTCTAGGCACCTCATATAACTGGAATCACAGTATTTGTTTTCCACCATTCTGTCTTGCAGGTCACTTATTAGTTCTTCTGCCTAAATTATATTGCTGTTGATTCACTCTACTGTACTATTCATCTCTGTTTGTTTTTTTAGTTCTTCTATGTCTTTGGTAAACATTTATTGCCCCTTCTCCATTTTTTCCTTGAGATCCTGGATCATCTTCACAATCATTATTCTGAATTATTTTTCTGAAATGTTGCCTATTTCCTGCTCATTAGTTCAGTTCAGTTCAGCCACTCAGTCGTGTCCGACTCTTTGCGATCCCATGAATCACAGCATGCAAGGCTTCCCTGTCCATCACCAGCTCACTTCCCTGTCCATCACTTCACTCAGACTCATGTCCTTGAGTCAGTGATGCCATCCAGCCATCTCATCCTCTGTCATCCCCTTCTCCTCCTGCCGCAATCCCTCCAAGCATCAGAGTCTTTTCCAATAAGTCAACCCTTCTCATGAGGTGGCCAAAGTACTGGAGTTTCAGCTTTAGCATCATTCCTTCCAAAGATATCCCAGGGTTGATCTCCTTCAGAATGGACCTGTTGGATCTCCTTGCAGTCCAAGTGACTCTCAAGAGTCTTCTCCAACACCACAGTTCAAAAGTATCAATTCTTTGATGCTCAGCCTTCTTCACAGTCCAATTCTCACATCCATACATGACCACTGGAAAAATCATAGCCTTGACTAGACGGACCTTAGTCAGCAAAGTAATGTCTCTGCTTTTGAATATGCTATCTAGGTTGGTCATAGCTTTTCTTCCAAGGAATAAGTGTCTTTTAATTTCATAGCTGCAATCACTATCTGCAATGATTTTGGAGCCCCAAAGAATAAAGTCTGACACTGTTTCCACTGTTTCCCCATCTATTTCCCATGAAGTAATGGGATCAGATGCCATGATCTTCGTTTTCTGAATGTTGAGCCTTAAGCCAACTTTTTGACTCTTCACTTTCACTTTCATCACAAGGCTTTTTAGTACTTCTTCACTTTCTGCCATAAGGGTGGCGTCATCTGCATATTTGAGGTTATTGCTATTTCTCCTGTCAATCTTGATTCCAGCTTGTGTTTCTTTCAGTCCCAGCGTTTCTCATGATGTACTCTGCATATATGTTAAATAAGCAGGGTGACAATATACAGCCTTGATGTACTCCTTTTCCTATTTGGAACCAGTCTGTTGTTCCATGTCCAGTTCTAACTGTTGCTTCCTGACCTGCATACAGATTTCTCAAGAGGCAGGTTAGGTGATCTGGTATTCTCATCTCTCAGAATTTTCCACAGGTCAGTCGGTGCCCAATATGCTACTGGAGATCAGTGGAGAAATAACTCCATAAAGAATGAAGGGATGGAGCCAAACCAAAAACAGTACCCAGCTATGGATGTGACTGGTGATAGAAGCAAAGTCCAATGCTGTAAAGAGCAATATTGCACAGGAACCTGGAATGTCAGGTCCATGAATCAAGGCAAATTGGAAGTGGTCAAACAAGAGATGGAAAGAGTGAACGTTGACATTCTAGGAATCAATGAACTAAAATGGACTGGAATGGGTGAATTTAACTCAGATGATCATTATATCTACTACTGTGGGCAGGAATTCCTCAGAAGAAATGGAGTAGCCATCATGGTCAACAAGAGTCCAAAATGCAGCACTTGGATGCAATCTCAAAAATGACAGAATGATCTCTGTTTGTTTCCAAGGCAAATCATTCAATATCACAGTAATCCAAGTCTATGCCCCAACCAGTAATGCTGAAGAAGCTGAAGTTGAACGGTTCTATGAAGACCTACTGGAGAAGGCAATGGCACCCCACTCCAGTACTCTTGCCTGTAAAATTCCATGGATGGAGGAGCCTGATAGGCTGCAGTCCATGGGATCGCCAAGAGTTGGACACAACTGAGTGACTTTACTTTCACTTTTCACTTTCATGCATTGGAGAAGGAAATGGCAACCCACTCTGGTGTTCTTGCCTGGGGAATCCCAGGGACGGGGGAGCCTGGTGGGCTGCTGTCTATGGGGTCGCACAGAGTAGGACACGACTGAAGTGACTTAGCAGCAGCATGAAGACCTACAAGACCTTTTAGACTAACACCCCAAAAAAGATGTCCTTTTCATTCTAGGGGACTGGAATGCAAAAGTAGGAAGTCAAGAATCACCTGAAGTAACAGGCAAGTTTGGCCTTGGAATGCAGAATGAAGCAGGGCAAAGACTAATAGAGTTTTGCCAAGAAAATGCACTGGTCATAGCAAACACCCTCTTCCAACAACACAAGAGAAGACTCTACACATGGACATCACCAGATGGTCAACACTGAAATCAGATTGATAATATTCTTTGCAGCCAGAGATGGAGAAGCTATATACAGTCAACAAAAACAAGACCAGGAGCTGACTGTGGCTCAGATCTTGAACTCCTTATTACCAAATTCAGATTGAAATTGAAGAAAGTAGGGAAAACCGCTAGACCATTCAGGTATGACCTAAATCAAATCCTTTATGTGCCGGGAACCAGCACAGGAGACCCCACCCATGACAAAGGTCATGAGGAAGAGCCCTGACAGGCAAAGGCAGGATCAGGACTCAAAGGGATCCCCTAGATCTGCTCAAGCATCTACCCTGAAACCAACATCTGTCTGTTTATTGTTTGCTATACTATACTCTTCTGACATTAATGGAGGGCTATCCCTGACCACCTTTCTCTAAACAAAATTAACTTAGAGCTCTAGTTAATAAGTCTCCTGGGCATAATTGGAGTGTTTCAATTCAGACCCCTCTGATAGCTTTCTAACTTGCCTGACAGGTTTATCTGGATTTTTTACAACTGCACATGTGATTGTTTAAAGCCTCCCAACTGGGAGAGGCACAGGAAGCTTAAAAAATTCTAGGAATGTAGAGACTTTTGAGGAGTTAAAAATCATTAGACTAGATCTAGCTAAGGGTTTCATTGTGAGCCAATACTTGCTGCCAGGTTTTCATATCCTTTATTTGTTGTGTACCTGGGAGTGCATTAATTAATATAGTTGGTATATAGAAAAAACAAGTAGCAACATTAGATCTTTAAGTACTTTCTTTGCTGTAACCCACTGTGCCTTTGTTCTATAAGGATGCAACTTTATCTAGTACTTTGGAGGTGATGCAGATTAAAGAAAAACACTTCAAGGGAAAATGAGTTTTTTTGGTTGATTAACATTCATCAAGGAAAAGAGCCATAAAATGCTAACAGGCCTCTTGGCCAGAAGATAATGTAAATCACCTGAGACCTTTTGTATATGGAAAGATATGCAGAAAGAAAGCCTGATATCGATAAGGGTCAGGACTGCTGCCCCTGCATGACTCTGCATCTTCCATTATGTAAAACTTAGGGTATATAAGCACCTTTTGAAAATAAAGTTATGGAGTTTTTGCACAAACTTGGCCTCCCTCATGTCAATTCTTTCTCTCTCTCTCTTTCTCTCTCTATTTCAGGCTGATCCCTTGGAACACAGAGGCTCTCTGCATTCACTTTTCTGCCCGGGCTTCAAAGACCCATGTGAGAGAGAGCCCAAGGCAGGGCACCCTTCACTATTCAAGTGAACGCCGGTGGCCTAAATGAACAGAGCAAGTCTCTTTTCTGAGTCTTTATTAGCTTTTTGTGTAAACCAAGGAATATCAGCCTCTTTTTCTCCTCTATTTTCTTCACTACACTATTCTTTCTTAATCTCTCTTTATATCTCTGATTAAATAATTCTTTCCTAATTGCCAACTCCGTCCCCACTTCTAATTACCCTGAATCCACCGTGTCTAGACTATACAGTGGAAGTGAGAAATAGATTTAAGGGCCTAGATCTGATAGATAGAGTGCCTGGTGAACTATGGAATGAAGTTCGTGACATTGTACAGGAGACAGGAATCAAGACCATCCCCATGGAAAAGAAATGCAAAAAAGCAAAATGGCTGTCTGGGGAGGCCACAAATAGCTGTGAAAAGAAGAGAAGTGAAAAGCAAAGGAAAGATATAAGTATCTGAATGCAGAGTTCCAAAGAATAGCAAGAAGAAGTGAGAAAGCCATCTTCACCAATCAATGCAAAGAAATAGAGGAAAACAACAGAATGGGAAAGACTAGAGATCTCTTCAAGAAAATTAGAGATACCAAGGGAACATTTCATGCAAAGATGGGCTCAATAAAGGACAGAAATTGTATGGACCTAACAGAAGCAGAAGATATTAAGAAGAGATGGCAAGAATACACAGAAGAACTCTACAAAAAAGGTCTTCATGACCCAGATAATCACGATGGTGTGATCACTAATCTAGAGCCAGACATCCTGGAATGTGAAGTCAAGTGGGCCTTAGAAAGCATCACTACGAACAAAGCTAGTGGAGGTGCTGGAATTCCACTTGAGCTGTTTCAAATCCTGAAAGAGAATGCTGTGAAAGTCCTGCACTCAATATGCCAGCAACTTTGGAAAACTCAGCAGTGGCCACAGGACTGGAAAAGGTCAGTTTTCATTCTAATCCCAAAGAAAGGCAATGCCAAAGAATGCTCAAACTACCACATAATTGCACTCATCTCACATGCTAGTAAAGTAATGCTCAAAATTCTCCAAGCCAGGCTTCAGCAATACGTGAACCGTGAACTTCCTGATGTTCAAGCTGGTTTTAGAAAAGGCAGAGGAACCAGAGATCAAATTGCCAACATCCACTGGATCATGGAAAAAGCAAGAGAGTTCCAGAAAAACATCTATTTCTGCTTTATTGACTATGCCAAAGCCTTTGACTGTGTGGATCACAATAAACTGTGGAAAATTCTGAAAGAGATGGGAAGACCAGACCACCTGACCTGCCTCCTGTTCATTAGGTTTTGTTTGTGTGGTTTTTTTTGTTTGTTTGTTTGTTTGTTTGTTTTTTTTTTTTTTTCCTTCTGGGGATTTATGTTATTCCTTCATCTGGGACATAATTCTATTTCTTTTCATTTTGTTTAGTTTTCTGTGATTGTGTTATTCCTTCTGAAGGCTGTGGGACTGCAGCTCTTGTTTCTTCTGTCTGCCCTCTGGTGGATGAGAATAAGAGGCATGTACAAGTTTCCTTGTGGGAAGGACTTGTTGTTGGGGGAAACTAGATCTTGCTCTGGTGTTCAGGCCATGCTCAGTAAAACTTCAATCCAATTGTCTGCTGATAGGTGGGACTGCAACCCCTCCCTGTTAGTTGTTTGGCCTGAGGTGACCCAGTCCTAGAGTCTACAGACTCCAAAAGTAAAGCCTTAGTCATTCAGTCATGTCTGACTCTTTGTGACCACATGGACTATAGCCTACCAGGCTCCTCTGTCCATGGAATTCTCTAGGCAAGAATACTGGAGTGCATAGCTGTTCTCTTCTCTATGGGATCTTCCTGACCCAGGGATTGAACCCAGGTTTCCCACATCATAGGCAAATTCTTTACTCTCTGACCTACTAGGGAAGCTCTATAGTGGGGCTAATGGTGACATCCAAGAGGACTTAGGCCAAGACACATTTTCCAGGACTCCTGCTGACAGTGCCTCCATCTCCACAGTGGGCCACTGCCAACCCATGCCTCTGCAGGGGACAATCAAACACTCATAGGTAGGTCTGTCTCCGTCACCTTTGTGGTTGCTGAACCTTTTCCCTGGATCCTAATGCACACAAGATTTTGTTTGTTCCTTCCAAGACTCTGTTTCCCCCAATCCTGTGGAAGCTCTGTAATCAAATCACACTGGCTTTCACAGACAGATTCCCTGGGGATTCTGAATCCCTTTGTCAGAACCTCAGGTTGGGGAGCCTAATGTGGGGCCTAGAACCTTCACAATAGTGAAAGAACTTCTTTTTGTTATCATTTTTTCTCCAGTTTGTGGATTGTGCCCCCAGCAGGTATAAAACTTGATTTTATTGTGATTGCTCCCCTCCTACCAGCTTGTTGCAGATTCTCTTTGGGTCCTTGAATGTAGGATATCTTTTTTTTGTGTGTGTGTGGTTCCAATGTCCTCCAGTAGATTGTTGTTCAAATAGCTAGTTGTGACTTTTGCGCTCTAGCAGAAGATGAGCAGAGTACACGTCCTTCAATTCTGCCCTCTTGAGCCAATCAGCCTTTAGTCTAGGAAGATTCAAGGATCTTTCAACTGAGTGCTTAGTGGTGGGGAAGAGAAAGGCTGGCATGGACCATGAGGTGGCATGGAGCCCAGAGCCAGTCAGGAAATCCACTCAAGGCTTGTGTCCCTGGGGATGAGTGAGGGGATGTGCCCACCCGCCTTGGGCTCCCACAGTATTTGCCTTTCAGTGACACAATACTTCTGGACACCAAGTGTGTGGGCTTTTCCTCCCATAATAACCAGTTCTCTGACTCTACAGCTATAACTGTGTCCTACAATTTAAGTCAATTCTGACACAACATACTTGAAGTTAATGTCAGACCTTGTAGGTTAAGAATTCAGTCCTATAATACTGCCCCTTCTTGCCAACTTCAGAAGTAACTGTGACTCCAGGTGGCTACCTGTGCTTCTTACCAACTGGTCATAAAATGCCCTCCTTGGGCTTGATAATTTTCTAGATCACAGAAGAAATACTGAAAGTCACCCAGTCCTGTCTGACTCTTTATGACCCCATAGATTATATGGTTCATGGAATTCTCCAGGCCAGAATACTGGTAGCCTTTCCCTTCTTCAGGGGATCTTCCCAACCCAAGGATCAAACCCATCTCTTGCATTACAGGTGCTTACAACTCAGGAAAACAGTTTGCTTAGCAGGTTATTAATTTATTATAAGGTCTTCCCAGGTGGTTCAGGGGGTAAAGAACCTGCTTCCCAGTGCACGAGATGCAAGAGACATGGGTTTTATTTCTGGATTGGGAAGATTCCTTTGGAGTAGGAAATGACAAACCAATCCAACATTCTTGCCTGGAAAATTCCATGGACAGAGGAGCCTAGCGGGCTACACTCTATAGGGTCAAAAGAGTCAAACATGACTGAAAACATACACATACACACACACACACTATCTCTCTCACTCTCTCTTTGTTATAAAAGGATTCAACTTAGGAAAAGCCAGATGGAAGAGATGGAGAGAGCAAAGTATGGGGAAAAAGGTATGGGGCTTCCAGGCTCTCCAGTTGAATCACCCTCCCACCATCTTCATAAGTCCACCAACGTGGAATCTCTCTGAATCCCATGCTTGTGTGTGTGTGTGTTTAATTGAAGCTTTGTAGAAGCATACTTAAACAGGGATAATTAAAGTCCATTGACCATTGGTGATTGACCTCAGTTTCCAGTCCCACTCCTCTCTGTATGTGCGGAGTAGGGTAGGGTTGAAGGTTCAGTTCAGTTCAGTTCAGTCGCTCAGTCGTTTCTGACTCTTTGCGACTCCATGAATCGCAGCACGCCAGGCCTCCCTGTTCATCACCATCTCCCAAAGTTCACTCAGACTCGCGTCCATCAAGTCTGTGATGCCATCCAGCCATCTCATCCTCAGTCGACCCCTTCTCCTCCTACCCCCAATCGCTCCAAGCATCAGAGTCTTTTCCGATGAGTCAACTCTTCTCATGAGGTGGCCAAAGTACTGGAGTTTTAGCTTTAGCATCATTCCTTCCAAAGAAATCCCAGGGCTGATCTCCTTCAGAATGGACTGGTTGGATCTCCTTGCAGACCAAGGGACTCTCAAGAGTCTTCTCCAACACCACAGTTCAAAAGCATCAATTCTTCAGCGCTCGCCTTCTTCACAGTCCAACTCTCACATCCATACATGACCACAGGAAAAACCATAGCCTTGACTTAGTCGGCAAAGTAATATCTCTGCTTTTGAATATACTATCTAGGTTGGTCATAACTTTTCCTCCAAGGAGTAAGCATCTTTTAATTTCATGGCTGCAGTCACCATCTGCAGTGATTTTGGAGCCCCAAAGAATAAAGTCTGACACTGTTTCCACTGTTTCCCCATCTATTTCTCATGAAGTGATGGGACCGGATGCCATGATCTTCGTTTTCTGAATGTTGAGCTTTAAGCCAACTTTTTCACTCTCCTCTTTTACTTTCATCAAGAGGCTTTTTCACTCCTCTTCACTTCCTGACATAAGAGTGGTGTCATCTGCATATCTGAGGTTATTGATATTTCTCCTGGCAATCTTGATTCCAGCTTGTGTTCCTTCCAGTCCAGCATTTCTCATGATGTACTCTGCATAGAAATTAAATAAGCAGGATGACAATATACAGCCTTGACGTACTCCTTTTCCTATTTGGAACCAGTCTGTTGTTCCATGTCCAGTTCTAACTGTTGCTTCCTGACCTGCTTGTAGATTTCTCAAGAAGCAGGTCAGGTGGTCTGGTCTTCCCATCTCTTTCAGAATTTTCCACAGTTTATTGTGATCCACACAGTCAAAAGCTTTGGCATAGTCAATAAAGCAGAAATAGATGTTTTTCTGGAACTCTCTTGCTTTTTCCATGATCCAGCAGATGTTGGCAATTTGATCTCTGGTTCCTTTGCCTTTTCTAAAACCAACTTGAACATCAGGGAGTTTACGGTTCACGTATTGCTGAAGCCTGGCTTGGAGAATTTTGAGCATTACTTTACTAGCATGTGAGATGAGTGCAATTGTGTGGTAGTTTGAGCATTCTTTGGCATTGCCTTTCTTTGGGATTTGAATGAAAACTGACCTTTTCCAGTCCTGTGGCCACTGCTGAGTTTTCCAAATTTGCTGGCATATTGAGTGAAGGACTTTCACAGCATCATCTTTCAGGATTTGAAACAGCTCAACTGGAATTCCACCACCTCCACTAGTTTTGTTCTTAGTGATGCTTTCTGAGGCCCACTTGACTTCACATTCCAAGAGATCTGGCTCTAGATTAGTGATCACATCATCATGATTATCTGGGTTGTGAAATCTTTTTTGTACAGTTCTTCTGTGTATTCTTGCCACCTCTTCTTAGTATCTTCTGCTTCTGTTAGGTCCAGACCATTTCTTTCCTTTATCGAGCCCATCTTTGCATGAAATATTCCCTTGGTATCTCTAATTTTCTTGAAGAGATCTCCAGTCTTTCCCATTCTGTTCTTTTCCTCTATTTCTTTGCACTGATCACTGAAGAAGGCTTTCTTATCTCTTCTTGCTATTCTTTAATCAAGTGTTTAGTTTCCCTGACAAGCAGAGTCATTCACAAAAACAGGTGTGGTTGAAAGGTGCTTGGTATAACTAGCAAAAGGCACCTTATCACTCTTAGGACTCCTAAGGGTTTTAGAAGCTCTTTGCCAAAACATCATGAAGACCAAATATATATATTTTAATATTTACTCATTGATTTGGCTGTACTGGGTCTTAGTTGTGACATGTGGGATCTTAGATCTTTTTTGTGTGACTCAGGGTCTTTAGTTGTGGCATGTAAACTCTTAATTGCAGCATGTGGGTACTGGTTCCCTGGCCAGGGGTTGAACCTGAGCCCCCCTATATTGGGAACACAGAATCTTAGGCACTGGACCAGCAGGGAAGTCCCAGAAGACCAGATGGATTTATATTTATAAATCACAATATCACAGCCTTCACAGTTCATCCATGCTCAGCATATGTCAGAATTACCTTCTTTTTTAAGGTGAAAAGATACCCTATTACATGTTTATACCACATTTTGTTTATTCATTCCAAAAATAACACTTTTAAATGCATTTATTTGCTTCATATATTTTCAGATGATTGTCATATGTGAAGAAAAAAAAGAGGCTGAAGTTACTTAATTCCCTCTTGTACTGACATTCACTTATTAGCACATTTAAATGTATTTATTTGAGGAATAACTGAACTAAAATTTTACTTCTTACTTGGGCAGTTTTCTCTGTGCGTGAGTTGCTAAGTAACTGTCCTTCATGCAAGGAAAAGAATATGCTGTGGTCTTTCCTCTTTCCTTCTGTTATCACAACAGGATTCCTCCAGGACCAACCTAGCAGTAGAACAGACACTAGAGAATCTAGGGTTGTCATCTAAATCAGAAGTCCTTGACATTTTTGGCACCAGGGACCAATTTCGTAGAAGACAATTTTTCCATAGACTGGGGGTCGGTGGGAGGAAGGTTTTGGAATGATTCAAGCACATTACATTTATTGTGCACTTTATTTCTAATCTAATGCTGCCACTGATCTGACAGAAGGTACCAGTTCCAGGCCCAGAGTTTGGGGACCCTGCTTTAAACTGCCTGGCTGGCTTTGTCCCTATTGTTTGTGCTCACCGTCACTGACCAGTGTGGACCACTAGCTCCAGGTATCTCAGGCAATGGAAAAAGTAGTCTCTGCTTTGGTCCAGAAGGAGAAATTTTGAGTCACATTAAATGTTTCCAAAGGTTGCAGCACCCTCTTATTTCTGGTGAGGTGTGATACCCTCATCATTCACCAGGCATATGCTTTTGAAGACTCCTGTGGGCACTTGAGTCCCAGGAAACAGTCCTTCTCCACCTGCTTTAAAAAGCCTCTGGTCCAGGTGTGGTGAACCAGTGCAGATCAAACAATTATAAGTCTTCGCTCATTTTTTAAAAGCTGAAAACAGAACTAAAAGGATTCTTTCTTCCTTTTCTCCTAAAGATTCATTTACATTTTACCTGTAAATAAAGTAATTAGTGACTGGCCTCCAGTATGTACTCAGCAAATACTGCTGGTAGATGAGTAAGTAAGAGCTGTTCTCATGTAAAATGTGACTGAAGACTCTAACTCTGATCAAAAATTTATTCTACAGCATGTTATTATGTAATCTGTGCCATTTTGAGTACTTTAAGCCTGGATATACTTTGAAATTGTGTTTTCTTGGCCTGGACATTCAAAGAAAATCCATGTTTCTGCTGTAAATGCTGACTTTTTCTGTTGTGATCATACTGGCCATGGTTCCATGGTTTGGAGAGCACAGAGTTCCAATCATTCTGACCCCACTTCAACTTGCTCTGATGCAAGAATTTTCCCCAGCAAAGTGTCCTTATACACTTCTATCCTCCTGATTCTAAATTGCACCAAGTACATCAGACATTTTTTTAAAGGAAATAGCTTTTTTATATAAATTTATTTATTTTAATTGGAGGCTAATGACTTTACAATATTGTATTGGTTTTGCCATACATCAACATGAATCCACTACGGGTGTACACGTGTTCCCCACCCTGAACCCCTCTTCCACCTCCCTCCCCATACCATCCCTCTGGGTCATCCCAGTGCACCAGCCCCGAGCATCCTGTATCATGCATCAAACTTGGACTGGCGATTCATTTCACATATGCTATTGATACAATGATTACTTCTTTACTTTCTGTTGGTGGCTCTAAAATAATCACTGAAGTTGACAGCCCAAAGTGGCAGAAAGTTTGTGGGCTTTGAGACCAATATCTGGGTTCAAATCTTGTAGGTTTTTTCCATAGTTTGGAGAATTCACTTTATTTTCTCCAAACTGTGCTACCTGTAAAAAGGTAATAATAATACATACTGTACAATAGTGTTTCAAGGATTTATGAGATGATAAAAGGGTACACACATTCAATAAATGGTAGCTATTGTTATTGAATGAAAAATATCATGTTTTGTCAGATAATTGCCTTATTATGACATGCCCTTCAGTATGAAGCATACTTCTAGACTGATTCTAAATTCCTTGAAAACTTGGATTTTTTGGTGTGTTTTTCATATGAACATCAGCACTTCATATGATATGTGTTGCTGAGTAAACTAGCAGCAGCCATGATTTTATTTAGTATTTAATAGCAGTTTTTGTTCTTGTAAGGTCACCTTCTGAAATTCACAAAACCTCTCTTAATCTGTATATTGTACTTACAGTACTTCTTTAATAAAACAAGAAAACAAACCTGAATTCCTTCTTCCTTCTTTTCTTGGGAAAAGTAAAATTTGTTTTGATTTTTAATCACCCATAATCTCACAATGAAGAAACAAATAATCATTGTTGTCATTTTGGAATACATTCTTCCAATGTTTCTTTTTCCATGCCATTCCTGTACAAAATTGGAATAATTGTTTCATGTCATAATATGAATATTTTCTGTTGTCTTAGTTTGGGTCTCCTAAAACTAAACTTTATGAATTTGTGTGCAATAGATTATTTGGGAGGTGTCTCAGGAAACAGTCCAAATGGAGTTGGGAAGTGAGACAAGAAAGCTAATGAAGGCAGTAAAGATGTATTATCAAGCATGTTGCCAGGATGGGCTACTGGAGCGTAATCCTGCAGGGATACTTTAGAAGTCTGTGGAGCACAAACCTCCAAGATTAACTTCCTTGGATGAGTGAGTTGGCATACATCAGCTCCTGCCTGTCTGTTGACTGAAGGCTGTTGAGGAGGAGAGCAGAGGTAGACATTAAATTTCCTGGCACTCATGGGCTGCCTTGTACTTCAGCAAAATTAACTGTGGTGGCAGACAAAGCCCTCAGGCAGAGTTGCAGGATATCAGGCTAGTGTGACATGGAAGTGAGCAGGGCTTATGGGGAGACACTGACAACAGCAACTCAGCCATGTTATTAAAAGCTGGCTACTAGAACAGTCCACAGTGTGGCTGAGTGCCCTCCTCAAGGGTTAAGACTTCTGCAGTTACTTCTTTTTCTAGTATCTGTTCCTCCTCACAGCCAAAATTTCTCACAGGAGTTGTGTTCAACCAATATGTCCAAGCCTGTGTATACGGTTCTCTGCCTCAACACATTTTACAGGGTTTTTTCTCTCTCTCTAAAAATACTGCTTTTAATAAGTCACCGAAACCCTCCACTTTTGCCAAATCCCGATTGTTACTTTTAGTCTTAACTTACCAACATCTCAGAAGCCTAGGCGCCAGCGTTCTCTGCACTTCTGTGACTGCATGTGCGTGCATGCTCAGTCACTCACTCGTGTCTGACTCTTTGCGACCCCATGGACTGCAGCCTTCCAGGCTCTTCTGTCCATGGGAATTCTCCAGGCAAGAATGCTGGAATGGGTAGCCATTCGTTTTTTCATGGGATCTTCCCAACCCAGGGACTGAACCCATGCCTCCAGCATTGGCAGGTGGATTCTTTACCATTGAGCAGCTGGGAAGCCCTTCTCTCCCATTTCAGTCTCCTCGAGTGTGTCTCTACCTGCAAATGATGGAGGGTCCCAGGGCTCAGTCTTTGGCTTCTCTCTCCCTCTCTCCTTTTTGTTTGTTTCTGTATATATTATTTCTCTAATGAAAATTCTTATATAACTATAGAAAAAGGTCAATACTTTATATAACAATCTGTTTGGAATATATGTGCTAAAGAGGTATCTCCTTTGGTCTATTCATGCTCACTCCATCTTTGCATTAATTGCTTTTTTAATATTGTGCTTGCTTCAGCAGCACATATATTCCTTCTGCTTATTTTAAAGAATGCAGGAAAGTGGAAAACAAACAAATACCATTACAATAAAAAAGATATTACTTTTTATGGAAATGAAACCATAGGCAGGTCAGTTGAATGAGAGGCAGAGATGGATGACAGTGCATAATACTTATTACTTTCTGCTATTTTTAAGGCAACTTCATAATTCCATTGTCCCAAAACATCTTATCTTTTTGGGTCAAGATCTGTTGCAGGTGGCTTTTTCAGACTTCCAGGGAACTGACATTTTCCATTAAGAGAATTTTGTAAAGAACAAAATAAATGGAAATCGGAAGACGCAATGCCTGGTAAATGCAGTAGATGAATCAGAACTTCCCAGCCAAGTTCTAATAGCTTTTTCCTGGTCATCAAAGAAACATGCAGACTTGTGGTACCCTGATGGAAGATCATGCATTTTCTTTTGACTAATTCTGGACACTTACTTATTGTTGAGTGCTACTTTCAAGTGGTCCAACTGGGAGCCATGCTTGTTGGAAATAATCTGTAGTTTTTCTGAAGGAACTCATACTAGAGGACACCCTTCCAATCCCATCATATACACAACATCACCTTCTTTGGATGAAGACTGGCCTTTTGGTGTTATAGGTGTTGGTTCATTTCACTTGCCCAATGATTTCTTCCATTCCATGTTATTATACAGTATCCACTTATCATCGTTTGTCAAATTTTGTTTTAAAAAATGCAACATTTTCATTATGATTAAATAGAGACTTGCATGTGGAAACATAGTCAAGAAGGTTTTTTCACTTGTGTGGAATCCAAACATCAAAGAGATGAATATAACAAAGCTGGTGCAAATAATTTTCAAATCTTGATTTGGATATTTTAAGTATATTAGCTATCTCCTGTGTGATATAACATTGATTGTTCTTAATTCATGTCTTGATTTGATTGCTATCAACTTGAACTGGTTTACCCACTGTGGAGCATGGTCCACTGTGAAATCTTTGCATGAAACTTCTCAAATCACTTTTGACATGTTGGATCAGTCACAGGACCTTCTCTATACACTGCACATTTTTTTTTAAATTTCGGTTTTTATCTTTCCTGAAATAGTAAAGCATAATATGCTGAAAATGTGGCTTTTTTCATCCACCTTCAATATTAAATGGCTACACAGAAATTCAGCAATTTTGATAAGGATTTTTAAATGCATGCTGATATTACAGCTGTCATAATACAATTTAAGAAAATTGTTTTGAGTGGAGTCAAAGACAACTAAGCGATGTGCCCACCGCCCAACTGCTCGCCGATCCTCACCGGCCCGCCCACTCATGGCCATCTGCGCAGTGCTGGGAGCAGCTCCCGCCAGCGGTGCTGTGGCTGCCCACGTGTGCTGGCATACCCCGGCACCCCTGGCCAGGGCGTCCGTGCTCACCTAGCGCCGGCCCAGAGGTGCGCCGAGAGGGCGCGCTGTGAAGCCGGGGCCTCCCGCCCATACAGAGTGTGCGGCCGGGGAGAGAGCCAGGGACTGGCACTGCGCAGCTGCTGGGCTCCAGCCGCGCCATGTCCCGAGCGCCCCAGCCGGCCTTGCAGGGCAGCCTGCGGGGGCCGCGCA
Source organism: Capra hircus (assembly GCF_001704415.2). Taxonomy (NCBI): domain Eukaryota; kingdom Metazoa; phylum Chordata; class Mammalia; order Artiodactyla; family Bovidae; genus Capra; species Capra hircus. The sequence goes on from NC_030819.1 coordinate 14,548,449, forward strand.
GTTGCAAAACTGGTGAACCTCTCTGTGTGTCCCTCAATGTAGAGAAACTTTTCATCTTTAACCTAGATGTTTTATCATTGGTGCTGTATAGATGGAGAAGTCTTGAGGCTACTGTAAAAATAAAACTGAAAACCAGAAGCAGGAGGCTTAAGTCCAAAGCCTGAGCACATCAGATAACTCCTGAATCCAGGAACATTAATCAATAGAAGCTCATCAAATGCCTCCATACCTACACTCAAACCAAGCACAACCCAAGGGCCAACAAGTTCCAGAGCAAGACATATCATGCAAATTATCCAGCAACACAGGAACACACCCCTGAGCTTCAATATACAGTTCAAAGTTACTCCAAAGCCATTGATGTCTCATAACTCATTACTGGATACTTCATTGCACTCCAGAGAGAAGAAATCCAGCTCCACCCACCAGAACTCTGACACAAGCTTCCCTAACCAAGAAACCTTGACAAGCCACTGATAAAACCCCACCCACAGTGAGGAATCTCCATAATAAAAAGAGAGCTCCACAAATTCCCAGAATATAGAAAGGCCACCCAAAATGCAGCAATATAATCAAGATGAAGAGACAGAGGAATACCCAGCAGGTAAAGGAACAGGATAAATGCCCACCAAACCAAACAAAAGAGGAAGAGATAGGGAGTCTACCTGAGAAAGAATTCCGAATATTGATAGTAAAATGATCCAAAATCTTGAAATCAAAATGGAATCACAGATAAATGGCCTGGAGACAAAGGATTGAGAAGATGCAGGAAAGGATTAACAAGGACCTAGAAGAAATAAAAAAGAGTCAAAATATAATGAATAATGCAATAAATGAGATCAGAAACACTCTGGAGGCAACAAATAGTAGAATAAGGAGGCAGAAGATTGGATTAGTGAAATAGAAGATAGAATGGTATAAATAAATGAATCAGAGAGGAAAAAAGAAAAACGAATTAAAAGAAATGAGGACAACCTCAGAGACCTCCAGGACAATATGAAACGCTCCAACATTTGAATTATAGGAGTCCCAGAAGAAGAAGACAAAAAGAAAGACCATGAGAAAATCCTTGAGGAGGTAATAGTTGAAAACTTCCCTAAAATGGGGAAGGAAATAATCACCCAAGTCCAAGAAACTCAAGAGTTCCAAATAGGATAAACTCAAGGTGAAACACACCAAGACATATATTAATCAAATTAACAAACACCAAACACAAAGAACAAATATAAAAAGCAGCAAGGGAAAAACAACAAATAACACACAAGGGGATTCCCATAAGGATAACTGCAGATTTTTCAATAGAAAACTCTTCAGGCCAGGAGGGAATGGCAAGACATACTTAAAGTGATGAAAGAAAATAAACTACAGCCCAGATTACTGTACCCAGCAAGGATCTCATTCAAATATGAAGGAGAAATCAAAATCTTTACAGACAAGCAAAAGCTGAGAGAAATCAGCACCACCAAACCAGCTCTCCAACTAATGCTAAAGGATATTCTCTAGACAGGAAACACAAAAAGGGCATATAAACCCGAACCCAAAACAATAAAGTAAATGGCAACGGGATCATAGTTATCAATAATTACCTTAAACATAAATGGGTTGAATGCCCCAACCAAAAGGCAAAGACTGGCTGAATGGATTAAAAAAAAAAAAAAACAAGATCCCTATATATGCTGCCTACAAGAGACCCACCTCAAAACAAGGGACACATACACACTGAAAGTGAAGGGCTGGAAAAAGATATACCACGCAAATAGAGACCAAAAGAAAGCAGGAGTAGCAATACTCATATCCGATAAAATAGACTTTAAAACAAAGGCTGTGAAAAGAGACAAAGAAGGCCACTACATAATGATCAAAGGATCAATCCAAGAAAAATATAACAATTATAAATATATATACACCCAACATAGGAGCATCGCAATATGTAAGAAAAATGCTGAGAAGTATTGAAAGGGGCAATTAACAATAACACAATAATAGCGGGAGACTTTAATACCCCACTCACACCTATGGACAGATCAACTAAACAGAAAATTAACAAAAAAATGCAAACTTTTAAAAGATGCAATTGACCAGTTAGACCTAACTGATATCTATAGGACATTTGAGCACAAAACAATGAATTTCACCATTTTCTCAAGTGCTCACGGAACCTTTTCCAGGATAGATCACATCCTGGGCCATAAATCTAACCTTGATAATTCAAAAAAAAATCAAAATCATTCCAAGCATCTTATCTGACCCATAATGCAGTAGATTAGATCTCAATCACAGGAGAAAAACTATTAAAAATTACAACATATGGATGCTAAACTACACTCTTGTGAATAACCAACAAATCACAAAAGAAATCAAAATATGCCATAGAAATGAATGAAAATGAAAAGACAAACAACCCAAAGCCTGTGGGACACTATAAAAGCAGTACTAAGAGGAAAAGTTCATAGCAATACAGGCATAGCTCAAAGAAACAAGAAAAATGTCAAATAAATAACCTAACTCTATACCTAAAGAAACTAGAAAAGGAAGAAATGGAAAACCCCAGAGTTAGTAGAAGGAAAGAAATCTTAAAAATTAGGGCAGAAATAAATGCAAACGAAACAAAAGAGACCATAGCAAAAATCAAACAAAGCCAAATGCTGGTTCTTTGAAAGGATAAATAAAATTGACAAACCATTAGCCACACTTATCAAGAAACAGAGAGAGAAAAATCAAATAAATAAAATTAGAAATGAAAATGGAGAAATTACAACAGACAGCACAGAAATACAGAGGGTCATAAGAGACTACTATCAGCAAATATATGCCAATGAAAATGGACAACTTGGAAGAAATGGACAAAGTCTTAGAAAAGTACAACTTTCCAAAACTGAACCAGGAAGAAATAGAAAATCTTAACAGACCCGTCACAAGCACGGAAATTGAAACTGTAATCAGAAATCTTCCAGCAAACAAAAGCTCAGGTCCAGACGACTTTCACAGCTGAATTCTACCAAAAATTTTAGACAACAGCTAACACCTATCCTACTCAAACTCTTCCAGAAAATTGCAGAGGAAGGTAAACTTCCAAATTCATTCTATGAGGCCACCATCACCCTAATACCAAACCTGAAAAAAGATACCACAAAAAAAAGAAAACTACAGGCCAATATCACTGGTGAATATAGGATGCAAATATCCTCAACAAAATTCTAGCAATCAGAATCGAACAACACATTTAAAAGATCATACACCATGACCAACTGTGCTTTAACCCAGGGATGCAATGATTCTTCTATTATCCACAATCAATCAATGTTAGTTCAACGCCTAATAACAAATTGAAAAATAACCATATGATTGATCTTGGAATGAGAAGAATCATTGCATCCTGGGTTAAAGCACAGTTGTCATGGTGTATGATCTTTTAAATGTGTTGTTCGATTCTGATTGCTAGAATTTTGTTGAGGATATTTGCATCTATATTCACCAGTGATATTGGCCTGTAGTTTTCTTTTTTTGTGGTATCTTTTTTCAGTTTTGGTATTAGGGTGATGGTGGCCTCATAGAATGAATTTGGAAGTTTACCTTCCTCTGCAATTTTCTGGAAGAGTTTGAGTAGGATAGGTGTTAGCTGTTGTCTAAATTTTTGGTAGAATTCAGCTGTGAAGTCGTCTGGACCTGAGCTTTTGTTTGCTGGAAGATTTCTGATTACAGTTTCAATTTCCGTGCTTGTGACGGGTCTGTTAAGATTTTCTATTTCTTCCTGGTTCAGTTTTGGAAAGTTGTACTTTTCTAAGACTTTGTCCATTTCTTCCAAGTTTGTCCATTTCATTGGCATATATTTGCTGATAGTAGTCTCTTATGACCCTCTGTATTTCTGTGCTGTCTGTTGTAATTTCTCCATTTTCATTTCTAATTTTATTTATTTGATTTTTTCTCTCTCTGTTTCTTGATAAGTGTGGCTAATGGTTTGTCAATTTTATTTATCCTTTCAAAGAACCAGCATTTGGCTTTGTTGATTTTTGCTATGGTCTCTTTTGTTTCGTTTGCATTTATTTCTGCCCTAATTTTTAAGATTTCTTTCCTTCTACTAACTCTGGGGTTTTCCATTTCTTCCTTTTCTAGTTTCTTTAGGTATAGAGTTAGGTTATTTATTTGACATTTTTCTTGTTTCTTGAGCTATGCCTGTATTGCTATGAACTTTCCTCTTAGTACTGCTTTTATAGTGTCCCACAGGCTTTGGGTTGTTGTCTTTTCATTTTCATTCATTTCTATGCATATTTTGATTTCTTTTGGTGATTTGTTGGTTATTCACAAGAGTGTAGTTTAGCCATCCATATGTTGTAATTTTTTAATAGTTTTTCTCCTGTGATTGAGATCTAATCTACTGCATTATGGTCAGATAAGATGCTTGGAATGATTTTGATTTTTTTTTGAATTTATCAAGGTTAGATTTATGGCCCAGGATGTGATCTATCCTGGAAAAGGTTCCGTGAGCACTTGAGAAAATGGTGAAATTCATTGTTTTGTGGCTCAAATGTCCTATAGATATCAGTTAGGTCTAACTGGTCAATTGCATCTTTTAAAGTTTGCATTTTTTTGTTAATTTTCTGTTTAGTTGATCTGTCCATAGGTGTGAGTGGGGTATATAAAGTCTCCCGCTATTATTGTGTTATTGTTAATTGCCCCTTTCATACTTCTCAGCATTTTTCTTACATATTGCGATGCTCCTATGTTGGGTGTATATATATTTATAATTGTTATATTTTCTTGGATTGATCCTTTGATCATTATGTAGTGGCCTTCTTTGTCTCTTTTCACAGCCTTTGTTTTAAAGTCTATTTTATCGGATATGAGTATTGCTACTCCTGCTTTCTTTTTGGTCTCTATTTGCGTGGTATATCTTTTTCCAGCCCTTCACTTTCAGTGTGTATGTGTCCCTTGTTTTGAGGTGGGTCTCTTGTAGGCAGCATATATAGGGATCTTGTTTTTTTTTTTTGTAATCCATTCAGCCAGTCTTTGCCTTTTGGTTGGGGCATTCAACCCATTTATGTTTAAGGTAATTATTGATAACTATGATCCCGTTGCCATTTACTTTATTGTTTTGGGTTCGGGTTTATATGCCCTTTTTGTGTTTCCTGTCTAGAGAATATCCTTTAGCATTAGTTGGAGAGCTGGTTTGGTGGTGCTGATTTCTCTCAGCTTTTGCTTGTCTGTAAAGATTTTGATTTCTCCTTCATATTTGAATGAGATCCTTGCTGGGTACAGTAATCTGGGCTGTAGTTTATTTTCTTTCATCACTTTAAGTATGTCTTGCCATTCCCTCCTGGCCTGAAGAGTTTCTATTGAAAAATCTGCAGTTATCCTTATGGGAATCCCCTTGTGTGTTATTTGTTGTTTTTCCCTTGCTGCTTTTTATATTTGTTCTTTGTGTTTGGTGTTTGTTAATTTGATTAATATATGTCTTGGTGTGTTTCACCTTGAGTTTATCCTATTTGGAACTCTTTGAGTTTCTTGGACTTGGGTGATTATTTCCTTCCCCATTTTAGGGAAGTTTTCAACTATTACCTCCTCAAGGATTTTCTCATGGTCTTTCTTTTTGTTTTCTTCTTCTGGGACTCCTATAATTCAAATGTTGGAGCGTTTCATATTGTCCTGGAGGTCTCTGAGGTTGTCCTCATTTCTTTTAATTCGTTTTTCTTTTTTCCTCTCTGATTCATTTATTTATACCATTCTATCTTCTATTTCACTAATCCAATCTTCTGCCCTCCTTTATTCTACTATTTGTTGCCTCCAGAGTGTTTCTGATCTCATTTATTGCATTATTCATTATATTTTGACTCTTTTTTATTTCTTCTAGGTCCTTGTTAATCCTTTCCTGCATCTTCTCAATCCTTGTCTCCAGGCCATTTATCTGTGATTCCATTTTGATTTCAAGATTTTGGATCATTTTACTATCAATATTCGGAATTCTTTCTCAGGTAGACTCCCTATCTCTTCCTCTTTTGTTTGGTTTGCTGGGCATTATCCTGTTCCTTTACCTGCTGGGTATTCCTCTGTCTCTTCATCTTGATTATATTGCTGCATTTTGGGTGGCCTTTCTATATTCTGGGAATTTGTGGAGCTCTCTTTTTATTATGGAGATTCCTCACTGTGGGTGGGGTTTTATCAGTGGCTTGTCAAGGTTTCTTGGTTAGGGAAGCTTGTGTCAGAGTTCTGGTGGGTGGAGCTGGATTTCTTCTCTCTGGAGTGCAATGAAGTGTCCAGTAATGAGTTATGAGACATCAATGGCTTTGGAGTAACTTTGAACTGTATATTGAAGCTCAGGGGTGTGTTCCTGTGTTGCTGGATAATTTTGCATGATATGTCTTGCTCTGGAACTTGTTGGCCCTTGGGTGTGCTTGGTTTCAGTGTAGGTATGGAGGCATTTGATGAGCTTCTATTGATTAATGTTCCCTGGATTCAGGAGTTATCTGATGTGCTCAGGCTTTGGACTTAAGCCTCCTGCTTCTGGTTTTCAGTTTTATTTTTACAGTAAGCCTCAAGACTTCTCCATCTATACAGCACCAATGATAAAACATCTAGGTTAAAGATGAAAAGTTTCTCTACATTGAGGGACACACAGAGAGGTTCACCAGTTTTTGCAACTGCGGGGCCCCGCAGGCTGCCCTGCAAGGCCGGCTGGGGCGCTCGCGCTCGGGACATGGGCGCGGCTGGGAGCCGGCAGGTGCGCCAGTGCCAGTCCCTGGCTCTCTCCCGTGGCGGCCGCCACACTCGTATTTGGGCGAGAGGCCCCGGCTTCACAAGGCGCCCTCTCGCGCACCTCTGGGGCCGCGCCGCTAAGGTGAGCACGGAACAAGCCCTAGGCCAGGGTGTGCCGCGGCGTATGGCCAGCGCACACGTGGGCAGCAACAGCCCGCTGGCGGGAGGCTGCCTCCCAGCACTGCGCAGATGGCCATTCGAGTGGGCTGGCGCGTGAGCGATCGCGAGCAGGTTGGAGCGGTGGCACATCAGCTTAGTTGTCTTTGACTCCACTCAAAAACAATTTTTCTTAATTGTATTATGACAGCGCGTAATATATCAGGCACTGCATTTAAAAACCTTAATCAAAATTGACTGAATTTTCTGTGTAGGCCATTTATATTGAAGGTGGATGAAAAAAGCCCACATTTTCAGCGCATAATTATGCTTTACTATTTTCAGGAAAGATAAAACCGGAAATTTAAAAAAAATGTGCAGGGTATAGAGAAGGTCCTGCTGACTGATCCAAACATGTCAAAAGAAGTGATTTTGAGAAGTTTTCATCGCAAAGATTTCACAAGTGGACCAAATGCTCGCAGCAGTGGGTAAAACCAGTTTCAAGTTGATAGCAATCAAATCAAGACATTGAATTAAGACAATCAATGTTATATCACAGGCAGGAGATAGCCTAATATACTTAAATATCCAATCAAGATTTTGAAAATTATTTGGCACACAGCTTTGTTATATTCATCTCTTTGAATGTTATGGATTCCACACAAGTGAAAACCTTCCTTTGACTATGTCCACATGGCAAGTCTCTATTTTTAATCATAATGAAAATGTTGGCATTTTTTAAACAAAATTTGGACAAACGATGATAAGTGGATACTGTATAATAACATGGAATGGAAGAAATCATTGGGCGAAGTGAAATGCAACCAACACCTGATAGACACAAAAGGCATAGTCTTCAATACCAAGAAGTGTGATGTTTTGTATATGATGGGATTGGAAGGGTGTCCTCTAGTATGAGTTCCTTCAGGAAACTCCAGATATTTCGCGAGACAAGCATGGCCTTCCCCAGTTGACCACTGTGAAAGTACACTCAAGCAATAAGTAAGTGTTCCAGAATTAGGTCAAAAGAAAATGCATGATCATTCCATTGCAGGGTACCACAAAGTCTGGCATGTTTCTTTGATGGACCAGGAAAAAGCTATTAGAACTTGGCTGGGAAGTTCTGATCATCTAGCTGCATTTTAACGCAGGCATTGCGTCTTCCGCATTTTCGCATTTATTTTTGTCTTTACAAAATTCTCTTAATTGGAAATGTCAGTTCCCTGGAAGTCTGAAAAAGCCAGGCTGCAACAGATTCTTGACCGCAAAAGATAAGATGTTTTGGGAGCAATGGGAATTATGAAGTTGCCTTAAAATAGCAGAAAAGTAATAGTATTATGGCACTGTTCATCCCATCTCTGGCTGCTCATTCAACTGACGCTGCGCTAATGGTTTCATTTCGCATAAAAAGTAATGATCTTTTTTATTGTAATGGTATTGTTTTGTTTCCACTTCCCTGCATTCTTTATTTAAAATTAAGCAGATAGGAATATTATGTGCCTTGAAGCAAGCACAATATTAAAAAAGCAATTAAATGGGCAAAGATTGGGGCGGGGAGCCATGACATAGACCAAAGGAGATACTCTTTTGTAGCACATATATTCCAAACAGATTGCTTATATAAAGTATTGACCTTTTTCTATAGTTAATATAAGAATTTTCATTAGAGCAAATAATATATAGCAGAAACAACAAAAAGGAGAGAAGGGAGAGAGAAGCCAAGACTGAGCCTTGGACCGTCCATCATTTGCAGTACGAGACACATCCGGCAGAGACTGAAATGCGGAGAGAAGGGCTTCCCAAGACTGCGCTCAATGGTAAAGAATCACCTGCCCAATGCTGCGAGCATGGGTTTCAGTCCGCTGGGTTGGGAAGAATCCCAGAAAAAACAGAATGGCTACCCATTCCCACATTCTGCCTTGGAGAATTCCATGGACATGGAAGGAGCCTGGAAGCTTCCAGTCCATGGTGTCGCGAAAGAGTCCAGACACCGAGGTGAGTGACTGGATCGCATGGCAGCGCGACATGCAGTCACAGTGAAGTGCCCAGAGAACGCTGGCGGGCCTAGGCTTCTGAGATGTTGGTAAGTTAAGACGTAAAAGTAACAATCGGATTTGGGCAATGGAGGTGTTGCGGTGACTTATTAAAAAGCAGTATTTTTAGAAGAGAGAAAAAACCCTGTAAAATGGTGTTGAGGCAGAAGAACCCGTATAGCACAGCTTGGAACTATTGGTTGAACACCAACTCGCTGTGAGAATTTTGGCTGTGAGGAGGAACAAGATACTAGAAAAAGAAGTAACTGCAGATAGTCTTAACCCTTGAAGGAGGCACTCAGCCACAGCTGTGGACTGTTCTAGTAGCCAGCTTTTTAATAACATGGCTGAGTTGCTGTTGTAGTGTCTGCCCGCATAAGCCCTGCTCAACTTGCGCATGTCCACACTAGCCTGATATTCGCTGCAACTCGCTGCCTGTAGGGTGTTGCTGCCACACAGTTTTAATTTTGCTGAAGTACAGGCAGCCGCATGAGTGCCAGGAAATTAATGTCTACCTCTGCTGTTCCTCCCTGCAACAGCCTTCAGTCAACAAGACAGGCAGGAGCTGATGTATGCCAACTCACTCACTCCAAGGAAGTTAATCTTGAGGTTTCGTGGCTGCCACAGAGCTCTAAAGTATCCCTGCAGGATTACGCTCGGCAGTAGCCCATCCTGGCAACATGTCTTGATAATACATCTTTACTGCCTTCATTAAGCTTTCTTGTCTCACTTCCCAACTCGCATTTCGACTGTTTCCTGAGACCACCTCCAAATAATCGTATGCACACAAATTCATAAAGTTTAGTTTTTTAGGATGACCAACTAGACAGAACAGAAAATATTCATTATTATTGACAATGAAAACAATTATTCCAATTTTGTACAGGAATGCATGGAAAAAGAAAACACTTGGGGAGAATGCTATTCCAAAATGACAACAATGATTATTTGTTTCTTCATTGTGAGAATTCATGGGTGATTAAAATCAAAACAAATTTTATTTTTCGCCAAGAAAAGAAGGAGAGAGGAATCAGGGTTTGTTTTCTTGTTTTATTAAGAGAAGTACTTGTAAAGTACAATATACAGATTAAGAGAGGTTTGTGAATTCAGAAAGGTAGACCTATTACAAGAACAAAAAACTGCCTATTAAATTATAAATAAAATCATGGCTGCTGCTAGTTTTACTCAGCAACACAATCATATGAAAGTGCTTGATGTTCATATGAAAAACAGCACTAAAAATCGGCAAAGTTTTCAAGGGAATTTAGAATCAGTCTAGAAGTATGCTGTCATACTGAAGGGCATGTCATAATAAGGACAATTATCTGACAAAACATGAATTTTTGTCATTCAAAACAATAGCTACCATTTATTGAATGTGTGTAGCCCCTTTTATCATCTCATAAATCCTTGAAACACTATTGTACAGTATGTATTATTATTACCTTTTTACAGGTAGCACAGTTTGGAGAAAATAAAGTGAATCTCCCAAACTATGGAAAAAACCTACAAGATTTGAACCCAGATACTTGGTCTGCACAAGCCCACAACTTTCTGCCACTTTGGGCTGTCAACTTCAGTGATTATTTTAGAGGCCACCAACAGAAAAGTAAAGAAGTAATCATTGTATGCAATAGCATATGTGAAATGAATCGGCCAGTCCAAGTTTGATGCATGATACAGGATGCTCGGGCTGGTGCACTGGGATGACCAGAGGGATGGTATGGGGAGGAGAGTGGAAGAGGGGTTCAGGGTGGGGAACACACGTGTACACCGCTAGTGGATTCATGTTGATGTATGGCAAAACCAATACAATATTGTAAAGTCATTAGCCTCCAATAAAATAAATAAATTTATATAAAAAGCTATTTCCTTTAAAAAATGTCTGATCGTACCTTGGTGGGCAATTTAGAATCAGGAGGATAGAAGTGTATAAGGACACTTTGCTGGGGCAAAATTCATTGCATCGAGTGCAAGTTGAAGTGGGGTCAGAATGATTGGAACTCTGCTGCTCTCGCAAAACCATGGAACCATTGGCCAGTATGATCACAGAAGAAAAAGTCAGCATTTACAGGCAGAACACATGGTTTTTCTTTGAATGTCCAGAGCCAAGAAAACACAATTTCAAAGTATATCCAGGCTTAAAGTACTCAAAATGGCACAGATTACATAATACATGGCTGTAGCAATAAATTTTTGATCAGAGTTAGAGTCTTCAGTCACATTTTACATGAGAACAGCTCTTACTTACTCATCTACCAGCAGTATTTGCTGAGTACATACTGGAGGCCAGTCACTAATTACTTTATTTACAGGTTTAAAAGTGTAAATGAATCTTTAGGAGAAAAGGAAGAAAGAATCCTTTTTAGTGTTCCTGTTTTCACTTCTTAAAAAATGAGCGATAAGACTTATAATATGTTTGATTCTGCCCACTGGTTCACCACACCTGGACCAGAGGCTTTTTAAAGCAGGTGGAGAAGGACTGTTTCCTGGAGCTCAAAGTGCCCAGAAGAGTCTTCAAAAGCATATGCCTGGGCTGAATGATGAGCGGTATCACACCTCACCAGAAATAAGGAGGGTGCTGCAACTTTGGAAACATTTAATGTGACTCAAAATTTCTCCTTCTGGACCAAGCAGAGACTACTTTTTCGCATTGCCTGAGATACCTGGAGCTAGTGTCCACACTGGTCAGTGACGGTGAGCACAAACAATATGGACAAAGCCAGCCAGGCAGTTTAAAGCAGGGTCGCCCAAACTCTGGGCCTGTGAATCTGGTACCTTCTGTCAGATCATCGAGTGCAGCATTAGATTAGAAATTAAGTGCACAATAAATGAATGTGCTTGAATCATTCGCGAAACCATACTCCTCCCACACCCCAGTCTTATGGAAAACATTGTCTTCTACGAAATTGGTCCCTGGTGGCCAAAAATGTCAAGGACTTCTGATTTAGATGACAACGCCTAGATTCTCTAGTGTCTGTTCTACTGCTAGCGTTGGTCCTGGGGAATCTGTTGTGATAACAGAAGGAAAGAGGAAAGACCACAGCAGTATTCTTTTCCTTGCATGAAGGACAGTTACTTAGCAACTACACGCTACAGAGAAAACTGCCCAAGTAAGAAGTAAAATTTTAGTTCAGTTATATCCTCAAATAAATACATTTAAATGTGCTAATAAGTGAATGTCCAGTACAAGAGGGAATTAAGTAGACTTCAGCCTCTTTTTTTTCTTCACATATGACAATCATCTGAAAATTATATGAATGGCAAATAAATGCATTTAAAAGGTGTTATTTTTTGGAATGAAATAAACAAAATGTGGTATATAACATGTAATAGTGCGTATCTTTTCACCTTAAAAAAGAAGGTAATTCTTGACATATGCTGAGCATGGATGAAGCTGTGAAGGCTGTGATATTGTGATTTTATAAAATAAATCCATCTGGTCTTTCTGGGACTTCCCTCTGCTGGTGCAGTGCTAGGTCTGTGTTCCCAATAATAGGGGGGCCCAGTAGTTCAGACCCTCACTGGCCAGGGAACCAGTACCCAGATGCTTGGCATTAAGGTTTGACGATGGTGCAGAATTAAAAGCCCTGAGCACACAGAAAAAGATCTAAGAATCACAGCAGTGTCACACTAAGACCCAGTAACAGATCAGAATCAATGAGTAATATTAAAAATATATATATCTTGGTCTCATATGTTTTGGCAAAGGCTTCTAAAACCCTTAGGAGTCCTAAGAGTGATAAGGTGCCTTTTGCTAGTCTATACCATAAGCACCTTTCAACCACACTCGTTTTTGTTGAATGACTGCTGCTTGTCAGGGAAACTAACACTTGATTAAAGAATAGCAAGAAGAGATAAGAAAGCCTTCTTCAGTGATCAGTGCAAGATAATAGAGGAAAAGAACAGAATGGGAAAACTGGAGATCTCTTCAAGAAAATTAGAGATACCAAGGGAATATTTCATGCAAAGATGGGCTCGATAAAGGAAAGAAAATGGTCTGGACTAACAGAAGCAGAAGATACTAAGAAGAGGTGGCAAGAATACAACAGAAGGAACTGTACAAAAAGATTTCACACCCAGATAATGACATAGTAATGATTGAATCACTTAATTAAGAGCCACGATTCTCTTTGGCCAATGTTGAAGTCAAGTGGGGCTCTCAGAAAGAATTCACTAAACCATAAACTAGTGAGACGCTGGTGGAATTCCAGTTATGAAGCTGATTTCAATGCCTGAAAGATGAATGCTGTTGAAAGTCCTTCACTGCAATATGCCAGCAATTTGGAAAAACTCAGCAGTGGCCACAGGACTTGGAAAAGGTGTTTCTCATTCAAATCCGCAAAGAATAGCGGCAGCTGCCCAAAGATCAATGCTCAAGACTACCACGACAATTGTTCACTCATTGCTCCAACACTGCTAGTAAGTAATGCTGGTAACAAAAGGATTCTCACAGCGCACGGTCTCTGAGCAATAACGTACGTAAGACTCCCTTGAATTGTTCCAATTGTCTTGGTTTTAGAAAGGCAAAGGAAGCCAGAGTACATCAAATTGGCCAACATTCTGCTGGTGCATGGAAAAAGCAACGAGAGTTCCAGAATAAAC
>NC_030819.1:14561957-14681909 GCF_001704415.2 Capra hircus
ACAGTGCCTCCATCTCCACAGTGGGCCACTGCCAACCCATGCCTCTGCAGGGGACAATCAAACACTCATAGGTAGGTCTGTCTCCGTCACCTTTGTGGTTGCTGAACCTTTTCCCTGGATCCTAATGCACACAAGATTTTGTTTGTTCCTTCCAAGACTCTGTTTCCCCCAATCCTGTGGAAGCTCTGTAATCAAATCACACTGGCTTTCACAGACAGATTCCCTGGGGATTCTGAATCCCTTTGTCAGAACCTCAGGTTGGGGAGCCTAATGTGGGGCTAGAACCTTCACAATAGTGAAAGAACTTCTTTTTGTTATCATTTTTTCTCCAGTTTGTGGATTGTGCCCCAGCAGGTATAAAACTTGATTTTATTGTGATTGCTCCCCTCCTACCAGCTTGTTGCAGATTCTCTTTGGGTCCTTGAATGTAGGATATCTTTTTTTGTGTGTGTGGTTCCAATGTCCTCCAGTAGATTGTTGTTCAAATAGCTAGTTGTGACTTTTGCGCTCTAGCAGAAGATGAGCAGAGTACACGTCCTTCAATTCTGCCCTCTTGAGCCAATCAGCCTTTAGTCTAGGAAGATTCAAGGATCTTTCAACTGAGTGCTTAGTGGTGGGGAAGAGAAAAGGCTGGCATGGACCATGAGGTGGCATGGAGCCCAGAGCCAGTCAGGAAATCCACTCAAGGCTTGTGTCCCTGGGGATGAGTGAGGGGATGTGCCCACCCGCCTTGGGCTCCCACAGTATTTGCCTTTCAGTGACACAATACTTCTGGACACCAAGTGTGTGGGCTTTTCCTCCCATAATAACCAGTTCTCTGACTCTACAGCTATAACTGTGTCCTACAATTTAAGTCAATTCTGACACAACATACTTGAAGTTAATGTCAGACCTTGTAGGTTAAGAATTCAGTCCTATAATACTGCCCCTTCTTGCCAACTTCAGAAGTAACTGTGACTCCAGGTGGCTACCTGTGCTTCTTACCAACTGGTCATAAAATGCCCTCCTTGGGCTTGATAATTTTCTAGATCACAGAAGAAATACTGAAAGTCACCCAGTCCTGTCTGACTCTTTATGACCCCATAGATTATATGGTTCATGGAATTCTCCAGGCCAGAATACTGGTAGCCTTTCCCTTCTTCAGGGGATCTTCCCAACCCAAGGATCAAACCCATCTCTTTGCATTACAGGTGCTTAACAACTCAGGAAAACAGTTTGCTTAGCAGGTTATTAATTTATTATAAGGTCTTCCCAGGTGGTTCAGGGGTAAAGAACCTGCTTCCCAGTGCACGAGATGCAAGAGACATGGGTTTTATTTCTGGGATTGGGAAGATTCCTTTTGGAGTAGGAAATGACAAACCAATCCAACATTCTTGCCTGGAAAATTCCATGGGACAGAGGAGCCTAGCGGGCTACACTCTATAGGGTCAAAAGAGTCAAACATGACTGAAAACATACACATACACACACACACACTATCTCTCTCACTCTCTCTTTTGTTAGTAAAAGGATTCAACTTAGGGAAAAGCCAGATGGAAGAGATGGAGAGGAGCAAAGTATGGGGAAAAAGGTATGGGGCTTCCAGGCTCTCCAGTTGAATCACCCTCCCACCATCTTCATAAGTCCACCAACGGTGGAATCTCTCTGAATCCCATGCTTTGTGTGTGTGTGTGTTTAATTGAAGCTTTGTAGAAGGCATACTTAAACAGGGATAATTAAAGTCCATTGACCATTGGTGATTGACTCAGTTTCCAGTCCCACTCCTCTCTGTATGTGCGGAGTAGGGTAGGGTTGAAGGTTCAGTTCAGTTCAGTTCAGTCGCTCAGTCGTTTCTGACTCTTTGCGACTCCATGAATCGCAGCACGCCAGGCCTCCCTGTTCATCACCATCTCCCAAAGTTCACTCAGACTCGCGTCCATCAAGTCTGTGATGCCATCCAGCCATCTCATCCTCAGTCGACCCCTTCTCCTCCTACCCCCAATCCCTCCAAGCATCAGAGTCTTTTCCGATGAGTCAACTCTTCTCATGAGGTGGCCAAAGTACTGGAGTTTTAGCTTTAGCATCATTCCTTCCAAAGAAATCCCAGGGCTGATCTCCTTCAGAATGGACTGGTTGGATCTCCTTGCAGACCAAGGGACTCTCAAGAGTCTTCTCCAACACCACAGTTCAAAAGCATCAATTCTTCAGCGCTCGCCTTCTTCACAGTCCAACTCTCACATCCATACATGACCACAGGAAAAACCATAGCCTTGACTTAGTCGGCAAAGTAATATCTCTGCTTTGAATATACTATCTAGGTTGGTCATAACTTTTCCTCCAAGGAGTAAGCATCTTTTGATTTCATGGCTGCAGTCACCATCTGCAGTGATTTTGGAGCCCCAAAGAATAAAGTCTGACACTGTTTCCACTTTTCCCCATCTATTTCTCATGAAGTGATGGGACCGGATGCCATGATCTTCGTTTTCTGAATGTTGAGCTTTAAGCCAACTTTTTCACTCTCCTCTTTTACTTTCATCAAAGAGGCTTTTTCACTCCTCTTCACTTCCTGACATAAAGAGTGGTGTCATCTGCATATCTGAGGTTATTGATATTTCTCCTGACAATCTTGATTCCAGCTTGTGTTCCTTCCAGTCCAGCATTTCTCATGATGTACTCTGCATAGAAATTAAATAAGCAGGATGACAATATACAGCCTTGACGTACTCCTTTTCCTATTTGGAACCAGTCTGTTGTTCCATGTCCAGTTCTAAACTGTTGCTTCCTGACCTGCTTGTAGATTTCTCAAGAAGCAGGTCAGCGTGGTCTGGTCTTCCCATCTCTTTCAGAATTTTCCACAGTTTATTGTGATCCAAACAGTCAAAAGCTTTGGCATAGTCAATAAAGCAGAAATAGATGTTTTTCTGGAACTCTCTTGCTTTTTCCATGATCCAGCAGATGTTGGCAATTTGATCTCTGGTTCTTTGCCTTTTCTAAAACCAACTTGAACATCAGGGAGTTTACGGTTCACGTATTGCTGAAGCCTGGCTTGAATTTTGAGCATTACTTTACCTGATTTGAGTGTGCATGTTGAGTGTGTGTAGTTTGAGCATTCTTTGGCATTGCCTTTCTTTGGGATTTGAATGAAAACTGACCTTTTCCAGTCCTGTGGCCACTGCTGAGTTTTCCAAATTTGCTGGCCATATTGAGTGAAGGACTTTCACAGCATCATCTTTCAGGATTTGAAACAGCTCAAACTGGAATTCCACCACCTCCACTAGTTTTGTTCTTAGTGATGCTTTTCTGAGGCCCACTTGACTTCACATTCCAAGAGATCTGGCCTCTAGATTAGTGATCACATCATCATGATTATCTGGGTTGTGAAATCTTTTTTGTACAGTTCTTCTGTGTATTCTTGCCACCTCTTCTTAGTATCTTCTGCTTCTGTTAGGTCCAGACCATTTCTTTCCTTTATCGAGCCCATCTTTGCATGAAATATTCCCTTGGTATCTCTAATTTTCTTGAAGAGATCTCCAGTCTTTCCCATTCTGTTCTTTTCCTCTATTTCTTTGCACTGATCACTGAAGAAGGCTTTCTTATCTCTTCTTGCTATTCTTTAATCAAGTGGTTTAGTTTCCCTGACAAGCAGAGTCATTCACAAAAACAGGTGTCGTTGAAAGGTGCTTGGTATAACTAGCAAAAGGCACCTTATCACTCTTAAGACTCCTAAGGGTTTTAGAAGCTCTTTTGCCAAAACATCATGAAGACCAAATATATATATTTTAATATTTACTCATTGATTTGGCTGTACTGGGTCTTAGTTGTGACATGTGGGATCTTAGATCTTTTTTGTGTGACTCAGGGTCTTTAGTTGTGGCATGTAAACTCTTAATTGCAGCATGTGGGTACTGGTTCCCTGGCCAGGGGTTGAACCTGAGCCCCCCTATATTGGGAACACCAGAATCTTAGGCACTGGACCAGCAGGGAAGTCCCAGAAGACCAGATGGATTTATATTTATAAATCACAATATCACAGCCTTCACAGTTCATCCATGCTCAGCATATGTCAGAATTACCTTCTTTTTTAAGGTGAAAAGATACCCTATTACATGTTTATACCACATTTTGTTTATTCATTCCAAAAATAACACTTTTAAATGCATTTATTTGCTTCATATATTTTCAGATGATTGTCATATGTGAAGAAAAAAAAGAGGCTGAAGTTACTTAATTCCCTCTTGTACTGACATTCACTTATTAGCACATTTAAATGTATTTATTTGAGGAATAACTGAACTAAAATTTTACTTCTTACTTGGGCAGTTTTCTCTGTGCGTGAGTTGCTAAGTAACTGTCCTTCATGCAAGGAAAAGAATATGCTGTGGTCTTTCCTCTTTCCTTCTGTTATCACAACAGGATTCCTCCAGGACCAACCTAGCAGTAGAACAGACACTAGAGAATCTAGGGTTGTCATCTAAATCAGAAGTCCTTGACATTTTTGGCACCAGGGACCAATTTCGTAGAAGACAATTTTTCCATAGACTGGGGGTCGGTGGGAGGATAGGTTTTCGGAATGATTCAAGCACATTACATTTATTGTGCACTTAATTTCTAATCTAATGCTGCCACTGATCTGACAGAAGGTACCAGTTCCAGGCCCAGAGTTTGGGGACCCTGCTTTAAACTGCCTGGCTGGCTTTGTCCCTATTGTTTGTGCTCACCGTCACTGACCAGTGTGGACCACTAGCTCCAGGTATCTCAGGCAATGGAAAAAGTAGTCTCTGCTTTGGTCCAGAAGGAGAAATTTTGAGTCACATTAAATGTTTCCAAAGGTTGCAGCACCCTCTTATTTCTGGTGAGGTGTGATACCCTCATCATTCACCAGGCATATGCTTTTGAAGACTCCTGTGGGCACTTGAGTCCCAGGAAACAGTCCTTCTCCACCTGCTTTAAAAAGCCTCTGGTCCAGGTGTGGTGAACCAGTGCAGATCAAACAATTATAAGTCTTCGCTCATTTTTTAAAAGCTGAAAACAGAACTAAAAGGATTCTTTCTTCCTTTTCTCCTAAAGATTCATTTACATTTTACCTGTAAATAAAGTAATTAGTGACTGGCCTCCAGTATGTACTCAGCAAATACTGCTGGTAGATGAGTAAGTAAGAGCTGTTCTCATGTAAAATGTGACTGAAGACTCTAACTCTGATCAAAAATTTATTCTACAGCATGTTATTATGTAATCTGTGCCATTTTGAGTACTTTAAGCCTGGATATACTTTGAAATTGTGTTTTCTTGGCCTGGACATTCAAAGAAAATCCATGTTTCTGCTGTAAATGCTGACTTTTTCTGTTGTGATCATACTGGCCATGGTTCCATGGTTTGGAGAGCACAGAGTTCCAATCATTCTGACCCCACTTCAACTTGCTCTGATGCAAGAATTTTCCCCAGCAAAGTGTCCTTATACACTTCTATCCTCCTGATTCTAAATTGCACCAAGTACATCAGACATTTTTTTAAAGGAAATAGCTTTTTTATATAAATTTATTTATTTTAATTGGAGGCTAATGACTTTACAATATTGTATTGGTTTTGCCATACATCAACATGAATCCACTACGGGTGTACACGTGTTCCCCACCCTGAACCCCTCTTCCACCTCCCTCCCCATACCATCCCTCTGGGTCATCCCAGTGCACCAGCCCCGAGCATCCTGTATCATGCATCAAACTTGGACTGGCGATTCATTTCACATATGCTATTGATACAATGATTACTTCTTTACTTTCTGTTGGTGGCTCTAAAATAATCACTGAAGTTGACAGCCCAAAGTGGCAGAAAGTTTGTGGGCTTTGAGACCAATATCTGGGTTCAAATCTTGTAGGTTTTTTCCATAGTTTGGAGAATTCACTTTATTTTCTCCAAACTGTGCTACCTGTAAAAAGGTAATAATAATACATACTGTACAATAGTGTTTCAAGGATTTATGAGATGATAAAAGGGTACACACATTCAATAAATGGTAGCTATTGTTATTGAATGAAAAATATCATGTTTTGTCAGATAATTGCCTTATTATGACATGCCCTTCAGTATGAAGCATACTTCTAGACTGATTCTAAATTCCTTGAAAACTTGGATTTTTGGTGTGTTTTTCATATGAACATCAGCACTTCATATGATATGTGTTGCTGAGTAAACTAGCAGCAGCCATGATTTTATTTAGTATTTAATAAGCAGTTTTTGTTCTTGTAAGGTCACCTTCTGAAATTCACAAAACCTCTCTTAATCTGTATATTGTACTTACAGTACTTCTTTAATAAAACAAGAAAACAAACCTGAATTCCTTCTTCCTTCTTTTCTTGGGAAAAGTAAAATTTGTTTTGATTTTTAATCACCCATAATCTCACAATGAAGAAACAAATAATCATTGTTGTCATTTTGGAATACATTCTTCCAATGTTTCTTTTTCCATGCATTCCTGTACAAAATTGGAATAATTGTTTCATGTCATAATATGAATATTTTCTGTTGTCTTAGTTTGGGTCTCCTAAAACTAAACTTTATGAATTTGTGTGCAATAGATTATTTGGGAGGTGGTCTCAGGAAACAGTCCAAATGGAGTTGGGAAGTGAGACAAGAAAGCTAATGAAGGCAGTAAAGATGTATTATCAAGCATGTTGCCAGGATGGGCTACTGGAGCGTAATCCTGCAGGGATACTTTAGAAGTCTGTGGAGCACAAACCTCAAGATTAACTTCCTTGGATGAGTGAGTTGGCATACATCAGCTCCTGCCTGTCTGTTGACTGAAGGCTGTTGAGGGAGGAGAGCAGAGGTAGACATTAAATTTCCTGGCACTCATGGGCTGCCTTGTACTTCAGCAAAATTAACTGTGGTGGCAGACAAAGCCCTCAGGCAGAGTTGCAGGATATCAGGCTAGTGTGACATGGAAGTGAGCAGGGCTTATGGGGAGACACTGACAACAGCAACTCAGCCATGTTATTAAAAGCTGGCTATAGAACAGTCCACAGTGTGGCTGAGTGCCTCCTCAAGGGTTAAGACTTCTGCAGTTACTTCTTTTTCTAGTATCTGTTCCTCCTCACAGCAAAATTTCTCACAGGAGTTGTGTTCAACCAATATGTCCAAGCCTGTGTATACGGTTCTCTGCTCAACACATTTTACAGGGTTTTTCTCTCTCTCTAAAATACTGCTTTTAATAAGTCACCGAAACCCTCCACTTTGCCAAATCCGATTGTTACTTTTAGTCTTAACTTACCAACATCTCAGAAGCCTAGGCGCCAGCGTTCTCTGCACTTCTGTGACTGCATGTGCGTGCATGCTCAGTCACTCACTCGTGTCTGACTCTTTGCGACCCCATGGACTGCAGCCTTCCAGGCTCTTCTGTCCATGGGAATTCTCCAGGCAAGAATGCTGGAATGGGTAGCCATTCGTTTTTTCATGGGATCTTCCCAACCCAGGGACTGAACCCATGCCTCCAGCATTGGCAGGTGGATTCTTTACCATTGAGCCAGCTGGGAAGCCCTTCTCTCCCATTTCAGTCTCCTCGAGTGTGTCTCTACCTGCAAATGATGGAGGGTCCCAGGGCTCAGTCTTTGGCTTCTCTCTCCCTCTCTCCTTTTTGTTTGTTTCTGTATATATTATTTCTCTAATGAAAATTCTTATATAACTATAGAAAAAGGTCAATACTTTATATAACAATCTGTTTGGAATATATGTGCTAAAGAGGTATCTCCTTTGGTCTATTCATGCTCACTCCATCTTTGCATTAATTGCTTTTTTAATATTGTGCTTGCTTCAGCAGCACATATATTCCTTCTGCTTATTTTAAAGAATGCAGGAAAGTGGAAAACAAACAAATACCATTACAATAAAAAGATATTACTTTTTATGGAAATGAAACCATAGGCAGGTCAGTTGAATGAGAGGCAGAGATGGATGACAGTGCATAATACTTATTACTTTCTGCTATTTTTAAGGCAACTTCATAATTCCATTGTCCCAAAACATCTTATCTTTTTGGGTCAAGATCTGTTGCAGGTGGCTTTTTCAGACTTCCAGGGAACTGACATTTTCCATTAAGAGAATTTTGTAAAGAACAAAATAAATGGAAATCGGAAGACGCAATGCCTGGTAAATGCAGTAGATGAATCAGAACTTCCCAGCCAAGTTCTAATAGCTTTTTCCTGGTCATCAAAGAAACATGCAGACTTGTGGTACCCTGATGGAAGATCATGCATTTTCTTTTGACTAATTCTGGACACTTACTTATTGTTGAGTGCTACTTTCAAGTGGTCCAACTGGGAGCCATGCTTGTTGGAAATAATCTGTAGTTTTTCTGAAGGAACTCATACTAGAGGACACCCTTCCAATCCCATCATATACACAACATCACCTTCTTTGGATGAAGACTGGCCTTTTGGTGTTATAGGTGTTGGTTCATTTCACTTGCCCAATGATTTCTTCCATTCCATGTTATTATACAGTATCCACTTATCATCGTTTGTCAAATTTTGTTTTAAAAAATGCAACATTTTCATTATGATTAAATAGAGACTTGCATGTGGAAACATAGTCAAGAAGGTTTTTTCACTTGTGTGGAATCCAAACATCAAAGAGATGAATATAACAAAGCTGGTGCAAATAATTTTCAAATCTTGATTTGGATATTTTAAGTATATTAGCTATCTCCTGTGTGATATAACATTGATTGTTCTTAATTCATGTCTTGATTTGATTGCTATCAACTTGAACTGGTTTACCCACTGTGGAGCATGGTCCACTGTGAAATCTTTGCATGAAACTTCTCAAATCACTTTTGACATGTTGGATCAGTCACAGGACCTTCTCTATACACTGCACATTTTTTTTTAAATTTCGGTTTTTATCTTTCCTGAAATAGTAAAGCATAATATGCTGAAAATGTGGCTTTTTTCATCCACCTTCAATATTAAAATGGCTACACAGAAATTCAGCAATTTTGATAAGGATTTTTAAATGCATGCTGATATTACAGCTGTCATAATACAATTTAAGAAAATTGTTTTGAGTGGAGTCAAAGACAACTAAGCGACTGTGCCCACCGCCCAACTGCTCGCCGATCCTCACCGGCCCGCCCACTCATGGCCATCTGCGCAGTGCTGGGAGCAGCTCCCGCCAGCGGTGCTGTGGCTGCCCACGTGTGCTGGCATACCCCGGCACCCCTGGCCAGGGCGTCCGTGCTCACCTAGCGCCGGCCCAGAGGTGCGCCGAGAGGGCGCGCTGTGAAGCCGGGGCCTCCCGCCCATACAGAGTGTGCGGCCGGGAGAGAGCCAGGGACTGGCACTGCGCAGCTGCTGGGCTCCAGCCGCGCCATGTCCGGAGCGCCCCAGCCGGCCTTGCAGGGCAGCCTGCGGGGGCCGCGCAGTTGCAAAACTGGTGAACCTCTCTGTGTGTCCCTCAATGTAGAGAAACTTTTCATCTTTAACCTAGATGTTTTATCATTGGTGCTGTATAGATGGAGAAGTCTTGAGGCTACTGTAAAAATAAAACTGAAAACCAGAAGCAGGAGGCTTAAGTCCAAAGCCTGAGCACATCAGATAACTCCTGAATCCAGGGAACATTAATCAATAGAAGCTCATCAAATGCCTCCATACCTACACTCAAAACCAAGCACAACCCAAGGGCCAACAAGTTCCAGAGCAAGACATATCATGCAAATTATCCAGCAACACAGGAACACACCCCTGAGCTTCAATATACAGTTCAAAGTTACTCCAAAGCCATTGATGTCTCATAACTCATTACTGGATACTTCATTGCACTCCAGAGAGAAGAAATCCAGCTCCACCCACCAGAACTCTGACACAAGCTTCCCTAACCAAGAAACCTTGACAAGCCATTGATACAACCCCACCCACAGTGAGGAACCTCCATAATAAAGAGAACTCCATAAATTCCCAGAATGCAGAAAGGCCACCCCAAACGCAGCAATATAACCAAGATGAAGAGACAGAGGAATACCCAGCAGGTAAAGGCACAGGAGAAATGCCCACCAAACCAAACAAAAGAGGAAGAGATAGGGAATTTACCTGAGAAAGAATTCCAAATACTGATAGTGAAAATGATCCAAAATCTTGAAATCAAAATGGAATCACAGATAAATAGCCTAGAGACAAGGATTGAGAAGATGCAAGAAAGGTTTAACAAGGACCTAGAAGAAATAAAAAAGAGTCAATATATAATGAATAATGCAATAAATGAGATCAGAAACACTCTGGAGGCAACAAATAGTAGAATAATGGGGGCCGAAGATAGGATTAGTGAAATAGAAGATAGAATGGTAGAAATAAATGAATCAGAGAGGAAAAAAGAAAAACGAATTAAAAGAAATGAGGACAATCTCAGAGACCTGGGACAATATGAAACACTCCACATTCAAATTATAGGAGTCCCAGAAGAAGAAGACAAAAAGAAAGACCATGAGAAAATCCTTGAGGAGATAATAGTTGAAAACTTCCCTAAAATGGGGAAGGAAATAATCACCCAAGTCCAAGAAACCCAGAGAGTTCCAAACAGGATAAACCCAAGGTGAAACACCCCAAGACACATATTAATCAAATTAAAAAAGATCAAACACAGAGAACAAATTTTAAAAGCAGCAAGGGAAAAACAACAAATAACATACAAGGGGATTCCCATAAGGATAACAGCTGATCTTTCAATAGAAACTCTTCAGATCAGGAGGAAATGGCAAGACATACTTAAAGTGATGAAAGGAAATAACCTACAGCCCAGATTACTGTACCCAGCAAGGATCTCATTCAAATATGAAGGAGAAATCAAAAGCTTTCATGACAAGCAAAAGCTGAGAGAATTCAGCACTATCAAACCAGCTCTCCAACAATTGCTAAAGGATATTCTCTAGATAGAAAACACAAAAAGGGTGTATAAACCTGAACCCAAAACAATAAAGTAAATGGCGATGGGATCATACTTAACGATAATTACCTTAAACATAAATGGGTTGAATGCCCCAACCAAAAGGCAAAGACTGGCTGAATAGATACAAAAACAAGATCCCTATATATGCTGCCTGCAAGAAACCCACCTCAAAACAAGGGACACATACAGACTGAAAGTGAAGGGCTGGGAAAAGATATTCCATGCACACAGAGACCAAAAGAAAGCAGCAGTAACAAAACTCATATCTGATAAAATAGACTTTAAAACAAAGTCTGTGAAAAGAGACAAAGAAGGACACTACATAATGATCAAAGGATCAATCCAAGAAGAAGATATAACAATTATAAATATAATCACTCAACAAAGGAGCACCGCAATATGTAAGACAAATGCTAACAAATGTGAAAGGGGAAATTAACAATAACACAATAATAGTGGGAGTCTTTAATACCCCACTCACACTTATGGACAGATCAACTAAACAGATAATTAACAAAGAAACACAAACTTTAAATGATACAATAGACCAGTTAGACCTAATTGATGTCTACAGGATATTTCACCCCAAAACAATGAATTCCACCTTTTTCTCAAGTGCTCACGGAAACTTCTCCAGGATAAATCACATCCTGGATAATAAATCTAACCTTGATAAGTTAAAAAAAATCAAAATCATTCCAAGCATCTTTTCTGACCATAATGCATTAAGATTAAATCTTAATTACAGGAGAAAAACTATTAAAAATTCCAACATATGGAGGCTGAACAACAATCTTCTGAATAACCAACAAATCACAGAAGAAATCAAAAAAGAAATCAAAATATGCATAGAAAAGAATGAAAATGAAAACACAACAACCCAAAACCTGTCGGACACTATAAAAGCAGTGCTAAGGGGAAAGTTCATAGCAATAAAGGCATACCTCAAGAAACAAGAAGAATGTCAAATAAATAACCTAATTCTACACCTAAAGCAACTAGAAAAGGAAGAAATAGAGAACCCCAGGAAGGAAGGAAACAAATATTAAAAATTAGGGCAGAAATAAATGCAAAAGAAACAAAAGAGATCATAGCAAAAATCAACAAAGCCAAACGCTGGTTCTTCGAAAGGGTAAATAAAATTGACAAACCATTAGCCAGACTCATCAAGAAACAAAGAGAGAAAAATCAAATCAATAAAATTAGAAATGAAAATGGAGAGATCACAGCAGACAACACAGAAATACAAAGGATCATAAGAGACTACTATCAGCAATTATATGCCAATAAAATGGACAAGGTGGAAGAAATGGACAAATTCTTAGAAAAGTACAACTTTCCAAAACTGAACCAGGAAGAAATAGAAAATCTTAACAGATCCATCACAAGCATGGAAATTGAAACTGTAATCAGAAATCTTCCAGCAAACAAAAGCCAAGGTCCAGCTGGCTTCACAGCTGAGTTCTACCAAAAATTTTGAGAAGAACTAACACCTATCCTACTCAAACTCTTCCAGAAAATTGAAGAGGAAAGTTAACTTCCAAAATCATTCTATGAGGCCACAATTACCCCAATACCAAAACCTGACAAAGATGCCACAAAAAAAGAAAACTTCAGGTCAATATCACTGATGAACATAGATGTAAAAAGCCTCAACAATATTCTAGCAATCAGAATCCAACAACACATTAAAAAGAGCATACACCATGACCAAGTGGGCTTTATCCCAGGGATGCAAGAATTCTTCCATATCCGCAAATCAATCAATGTAATTCACCACATTAACAAATTGAAAAATAAAAGCCATAAGATTATCTCAAGAGATGCAGAGAAGACCTTTGACAAAAGTCAACATCCATTTATGATAAAAACTCTCCAGAAAGCAGGAATAGAAGGAACATACCTCAACATAATGAAAGCTATGTCTGACAAACCAACAGCAAACATTATCCTCAGTGGTGAAAAATTGAAAGCATTTCCCCTAAAGTCAGGAACAAGACAAGGGTGCCCACTTTAACCGCTACTATTCAACATAGTTCTGGAAGTCTTGGCCACAGCAATCAGAGCAGAAAAAGAAGTAAAAAAAGTCCAAATTGGAAAAGAAGAAGTAAAACTCTCACTGTTTGCAGATGACATGATCCTCTATATAGAAAACCCTAAAGACTCCACCAGAAAATTACTAGAGCTCATCAATGAATATAGTAAAGTTGCAGGATATAAAATCAACACACAGAAACCCCTTGCATTCCTATACACTAAAAATGAGAAAGTAGAAAAAGAAATTAAGGAAACAATTCCATTCACCATCACAACGAAAAGAATAAAATACTTAGGAATATATCTACCTAAAGAAACTAAAGACCTATATATAGAAAACTATAGAACACTGATGAAAGAAATCAAAGAGGACACTAGTAGATGGAGAAATATACCATGTTCATGGATCAGAAGAATCAATATAGTGAAAATGAGTATACTACCCAAAGCAATCTACAGATTCAATGCAATCCCTATCAAGCTACCAGCGGTATTTTTCACAGAGCTAGAACAAATAATTGCACAATTTGTATGGAAATACAAAAAAACTTGAATAGCCAAAGCAATCTTGAGAAAGAAGAATGGAACTGGAGGAATCAACCTGCCTGACTTCAGGCTCTACTACAAAGCCACAGTCACTAAGACAGTATGGTACTGGCACAATCGCAGCACGCCCGGCCTCCCTGTCCATTACCAACTCCCAGAGTTCACTCAGACTCGCATCCATCGAGTCAGTGATGCTATCCAGCCATCTCATCCTCTGTCGTCCCCTTCTTCTCCTGCCCCCAGTCCCTCTCAGCATCAAAGTCTTTTCCAAGGAGCCAACTCTTCGCATGAGGTGGCCAAAGTACTGGAGTTTCAGCTTTAGCATCATTCCTTCCAAAGATATCCCAGGGTTGCTCTCCTTCAGAATGGACTGGTTGGATCTCCTTGCAGTCCAAGGGACTCTCAAGACTCTTCTCCAACACCACAGTTCAAAAGCATCAATTCTTCAGCGCTCAGCCTTCTTCACAGTCCAACTCTCACATCCATACATGACTACTGGAAAGAAAAGAAGCAAAAAGCCAAGGAGAAAAGGAAAGATATAAGCATCTGAATGCAGAGTTCCAAAGAATAGCAAGGAGAGATAAGAAAGCCTTCTTCAGCAAACAATCCAAAGAAATAGAGGAAAACAACTGAATGGAAAAGACTAGCGATCTCTTCAAGAAAATTAGACATACCAAGGGGACATTTCATGCAAAGATGGGCTTGATAAAGGGTAGAAATGGTCTGGACCTAACAGAAGCTGAAGATATTAAGAAGACATGGCAAGAATACACAGAAGAACTGTACCAAAAAGATCTTCACAACCTGGATAATCACGATGGTGTGATCACTCATCTAGAGCTAGACATCCTGGAATGTGAAGTCAAGTGAGCCTAGAAAGCATCACTATGAACAAAGCTAGTGGAAATGATGGAATTCCAGCTGAGCTGTTTCAAATCCTGAAAGAGAATGCTGTGAAAGTGCTGCACTCAATATGCCAGCAAATTTGGAAAATTCAGCAGTGGCCACAGGACTGGAAAAGGTCAATTTTCATTCCAATCCCAAAGAAAGGCAATGCCAAAGAATGCTCAAACTATTGCACAATTGAACTCATCTCACATGCTAGTAAAGTAATGCTCAAAATTCTCCAAGCCAGGCTTCAGCAATACGTGAACCGTGAATTTCCTGATGTTCAAGCTGGTTTTAGAAAAGGCAGAGGAACCAGAGATCAAATTGCCAACATCCACTGGATCATGGAAAAAGCAAGACAGTTCCAGAAAAACATCTATTTCTGCTTTATTGACTATGCCAAAGCCTTTGACTGTGTGGATCACAATCAACTGCGGAAAATCTGAAAGAGATGGGAATACCAGACCACCTGACCTGCCTCTTGAGAAATGTGTATGCAGGCCAGGAAGCAACAGTTAGAACTAGACATGGAACAACAGACTGGTTCCAAATAGGAAAAGGAGTACATCAAGGCTGTATATTGTCACCCTGCTTATTTAAATATATGCAGAGTACATCATGAGAAATGCTGGACTGGAAGAAACACAAGCTGGAATCTAGATTGCCAGGAGAAATATCAATAACCTCAGATATGCAGATGACACCACCCTTATGGCAGAAAGTGAAGAGGTACTCAAAAGCCTCTTGATGAAAGTAAAAGAGGAGAGTGAAAAAGTTGGCTTAAAGCTCAACATTCAGAAAACGAAGATCATGGCTACCGGTCCCATCACTTCATGGGAAATAGATGGGGAAACAGTGGAAACAAGTGTCAGACTTTATTTTTCTGGGCTCCAGAATCACTGCACATGGTGACTGCAGCCATGAAATTAAAAGACCTTTACTCCTTGGAAGAAAAGTTATGAGCAAGCTAGATAGCATATTGAAAAGCAGAGACATTACTTTGCCGACTAAGATCCGTATAGTCAAGGAATCACTATAGCTATATTAAAAGTAGTATTCCATTGCATGCAATACCACTTTTTATTTATTCATTCATCAGTTGATGTAACTTGATTCTCCCCACCCCAGACACTCTTTTTGGCTTTTGTAAATAGTACTACTATTATATTTATATGTAAGTTTTCATGTGGATATGTGTTTCATTTATCTACCTAGGAGTAGAATAGTTGGGTTACATTTGGAACTGTACCACATACCAGTCCCACCAGCTAGTATGAGGATTTCAATTTCTCTACATCTTCTCCAGTACTTGCTATTGTCTTTTTTAGTTATAGTACTCAACCATTTAAGATCAGTAAACACGTGCAGATATAGCTCTTATGACATTTCCCTCACGTTTATAAGCTCTGTGCATGGACTAGTGGACATGCACTTAGAAGGCATTCACTAAACATCTGTTCAATGAACGAAAAAAAAAAAAAACTTTTATTTGTATTCATATGTTGCCTTAGGTTTTAGTTTTCACCAAGTGCATTCACAAGTTTTGTGGTTCACAGTAATCCTGCAGGAAGTAGAAAGAGTAGGGATTTCCCATTGTCAATCTGAGATAGTTTAGCTAATGAGCAAAGCATCTAGGTCTCTGACTCCCCAGCTTCATATTTAGTGTTCTCTGTATAATTCAATACTGGTTCTCAATATCTCTTTGAAATATCATATTAGTGTGCATAAAAGAATGCTAAATTTAAAAACATCTTAGCTAGGAAGAAAATAAAAGATGAAGGGAAGGAGCATATTTGGCAGTTTGGAGATGGCTAATTATGGTCTTGAGATAGTTGTGGGGGCTGGAGAGTACAGTCTGGGGTAGCCTGACAAGGAAAGTCACTAGAATTCCAACTTTAGTAAGAAATTTCTTCACCTTTGAAGTAGAACTAGTAGCTGAGAATTTACAGGCCTAGAAAATGTACAGAATGTTTTAAAAAAAAACCCTGTAAATCAGATGAGGACTGATTATGTAGGTAGTAGATCGCATTATCTGAGAAAGAACTAATACCAGAAATGCAGATAACTGAAAAAACAAATAAAAAATTTTCATCTGTAATCTTCTTTTTGCAACAGAAACTTTAAATATGCATGGACTATCAATAAAATGGCATAATAAACCCCCTACCATGCCCATCAATTGAAAATTATTAAATTTTGCCATTTTTATATGTTTGATTTATAAAAACTGTTTGAATATACTATGGCTTTCTTTAAAATCCATTTCCCCTCCAACCTTACTGTGGTTTAATTGGTGATCAAAAATTTATGATTTAAGATGTACAACCAGATTACTTGATAGACACTGAATTATCCACCACGGCCAAGCCAATATACACAGCCATCATTTTCCACCTTAGCCATTTTTTCTTTCTTCTCTTTTATATTGAGAACACCCAAGATTTATTTTTCTAGCAAATTAAGAAAACATAGTACAATATTGTCAACTACAGCCACATTACTGTACACCAGTTCAACAGTTATTCATCTTGAATGACTGAAGATAAAGTCATTATTAATACCATTTTAGCCAAACTACATGGGAAATAATCAGAGCGATAAAGTGTTCCTGTTACAAGCACCACACGCGATTCATCTTTCTTCAACTTGTGAGGAATGGAAGAGAAGTTATTCAGTGGGTAAGACGGCCACACAAACAACTAAAAACGAGCGGGAGTTCAAGATTTTGTTCATTCAGTCCTACGGTCATTCATTCATTCAAGCAGTGTATTCAAGGCAGTTTTCAAACACGATGTCCATCCACCAGTGAGACAGATCATGCTGGAACAGGACTTGAGTCATCATTCATCAACACAGATTCATCATTTGCTGATTCAGAGACCTTGAAGAAGTGCTGTCCTTGAACCTCATTTTTCTCATTCATAAAATAGGGATGATAATGCCTTCCTTGAATACGGCTTTGTTAACATTGAAAGAAAGGAACATTCTTCAGAAATATGTGCAACCCATGTTCTGCAACATATGTCACTGTTATTTGTCTAGGCTCTGAGCATATGATGAAAGAAATCATAAGGTGATCTCTTTCTTTCCCCATATTCCCCTTTCCCAGTCTAAGAGGGCAATAAAAGGCTCACAGAGGTTCCCCGCATAATGCAGCATATGAAATGCCAAAAATCTGTTCCCAGTGACAGTATCTATTCATCTTCCAAAACCATTTGAGTTCTAATTTTTTGTCACCTTTATGTCTTAAATGGACTTCCCAGGTGGCTCTAGTGGTAAAGAACCTGCCTGCAAATGCAGGAAACATAACAGACACAGGTTTGATCCCAGGATTGGGAAGATGCCCTGGAGAGTGAAATGGCAATCCACTCCAGTATTCTTTCCTGGAGAATCTCATGGACAGAGGAGTCTGCCAGGCTACAGTCCATAGGGTTGCAAAAGGTTGGCCACAACTAAAGCAACTCAGCACACATGATGTCTTAAACACTACAAACATAAACTGTGCTGAACCCTGCTGTTGTCCAAGGTCAAATGCTTGCCACAGATTGTGTTGTCTAACCCAAGTTTTTGAACCTGACCAAAGCACAGTGAGGCCAAACAAACTGAAACTTTGGAGACTGAAGCAGAGAAACAATTATTGCAAGGGCCGAACAAGGAGTACAGGCAGCTCCTGCTCAAAGAACTTGAACTCCTTGATAAAATTCAAGGGAGGGTGTTTAAAGGCAAAATGAGGGAGAGTTTCAGTGTACATGATTAGCTCCTGCACAATTCCCTGAGTGGTTGTTGATGAGGTAACATAGTGGTGTTGCAGGAGTTAAGGTAATTAATCCTCAGGTTCTAGTGGGTCTGGGGGCTATGTGGTCATGGTCAACATGCAGTTAACTTATTTCATCTACTGGGATGTTCAGTACGTGCAAAAAAAAAAACAAACAACTCATAAATGTGGATTAGACATTGTTATCTGTTATTTTTTGTTACTGCATGTTCACATTATTTGAATCGTTAATTCCTAAGCTAGCCTTTGTGCCCTGGGAAACTAAAGCTTTCTCATCAATACAAACAAAAGGCAGCAGAAGACTGTAGAGAGAGAATGAGTATGTGGGGGAGGTTGGGAGTGGAGGTGGGTGTGCAGCAGAACCTGTCCTCCAAAGGCTCTGTAGGTCCTTCCAGTCACAGTTGGAACCTCTCATAGCGCCCCTATTTGATACTGATGAGGGTAGGATGAACAGAGGGTGGGTTGCCTTCCACCAGCATTTTCCATGTCTTCCTTGCAGCTCAGAGGACATTTCTGAGTGGCAGTGGCGGTTGATGTCTCAGTTCCCTCTCCATCTTCTGGGTGGGTGTCTGGGCTCAAAGGAGGCACTTGGCAGAATTTGCAGCCAGGTGCCGGTATGTGTGCAATTGGGTGCTGGACCCAATGTGCTGGGCAGTCTGTCTATTTGCCTCCATCAACTGTGCTGGAGGCCTTGCCTTACAACTGCCTGTGGCTCCTGGTAGCTTTGCTTGCCCCCTCTTAATCATGCATGGTAACCCACTCTAGTATTCTTGCCTGGAGAATTCCATGGACAGAGGAGCCTGGTTGGCTACAGTGCATAGAGTCACAAGGAGTCAGACTCCACAGAGCCACTGTTTTTACTTTTATAATCAAGCAACCCAGCACCTGGAGTGTAGCTTCTGCCTCCCAGGGCTCAGGCCATGGCCCTTAGCCGGCGCCCCCAAGTGGGGAGGCAGTGTGACCAGGGGAGGTGGAGACTGAGTAGGGGCCCGGAGCCCTACTCATGGATGCAGATGGTTCCCTGGCATCTAAGGTGCCAACCTACATGGCAGCCAGGGCTCCAGCTGCCCCTCTGGTGCCTTCAGGAGCTCATCCAGGCCAGAATGATGCAGCCAGTGTCCTCAGAGGTGAAACCCAACCTGCTGCAGGACGTGAACTTCTGCTCGTGCCTGTTCTTCTTGTAAGTGCCCCGCCTGAGCTGTGACATTCCCCTGCCAGGCCCTAGCCAGATGCCTAGCCAGGCATCTTTCCTTGGCCTAGAGCTGAGCTCAGGCAAGGAAGCACTTTCCGCTGGCCCAGTGGTTCCTGCATGCCCAGGGCACGGGGGCTTGAGAGGACAGGGCAGGGGAGGGGACCTGGAGGTTCTAGTGGCAGGGATCCAGGGTCTCCATACTTTGCTACTTGCCCTCCCACCAGCCTTCAGTGCCTAGGAAAAGGAGGAATAATAGGAGCAACAGGATCGGGAGGTGGGGAGGCTGAGAACAGAGGCTACCAAGGAGGAATCCCCATCAAGTGGGAGAACCAACCCCCCGCACCGCACCCCGCACCCCCAACCACCACTTAACCCTTATCTGGCAGCCTCCATATTGTGCAGGAATTCGCAGTTTTGAAATAAATCTGTACCTTTTCCCCTGGAAACAAGCATCTTATTAACAACTTCTTTATCTAATTAGTGCCCTGAACCAATGCCATCTTGTCCCCTATCTTTCTTTAAAATTTATTTTTAATTGGAGGATAATGGCTTTACAATGCTCTGTTGGTTTCTAGCATACCGCCATAGTGAATCAGCCATAAGTATACACATGTGCCCTCCTTCTTGAACTTTCCTCCCACCACCCCGCCCCCCCAATCCCGGGTTGTCATAGAGCTCCAGACTGAGCTTCCCGTGCTGTGTAGCAACTTCCCTCCAGGTATCTATTTTGCATATGATAACGTATATGTTTCCGTGCTCCTCTCTCAGTTCATCCCACCCTCTCCTTCCCCTGCTGTCTACAAGTCTGTTCTCTGTCTGTGTTTCTATTCCTCCCTGCAAATGGGTTCATCAATACCATTTTTCCATATTCCATATACATGCATTATATACAATATTTTTGTCTTTCAGACTTACTTCACTCTGTATAACAGACTCTAGGTTCATCCACTTCAGTTCAGCTGACTCAAATTTCTTCCTCTTTATGACAGTAATAGTCCACTGTATATATGTACCCCAGCTTCTTTACCCATTCATCTGTTGATGGACATCTAGGTTATTTCCATTCCTCATGAGTCCCTCTGTCCCTGTGTTTATGATGTCTCTCCCTCCCTCTCTCCCTTTGTGCCTCTCATTGTACAACCTGGAACCTGGTCATGACAGTAAAGAACATTACTTATTTTTTATTTAATGAACAGAGACACCTATGGTTCTGAAATCACTGAAGTGTCCCTGAGCTTGAAGGAAATACAAATGAGCTTCAGTGAGGTGAAGCTCTTAATTAAAGTTTTGCATTTAGTAGCAGTTCAGTTCAGTTCAGTTCAATCAATCATGTCAAACTCTTTGTGACCTCATGGAGTGCAGGAAGCCAGGCTTTCCTGTCCATCACCAACTCCCAGAGCTTGCTCAAACTCATGGCCACTGAGTCGGTGATGTCATACAACTATCTCATCAACTGTCATCCCCTTCTCCTCCTGCCGTCTATTTTTCACAGCATCAGGGTCTTTTCAAACAAGTCCATTCTTTGTATCAGGTGGCCAAAGTATTGGAGTTTCCAGCTTCAGCATCAGTCCTTCCAGTGAGTATTCAGGACTGATTTCCTTTAGGATTGACTGCTTTGAAACCCTTACAGTCCAAGGGACTCTCAAGAGTCTTCTCCAACACCACAGTTTAAAAGCATAAATTTTTCGACATTCAGCTTTCTTGATAGTCCAACTCTCATATCCATACATGACTACCGGAAAAACCGTAGCTTTGACTAGATGGACCTTTGTCAGCGAAGTAATACCTCTGCTTTTAATACACTTTCTAGGTTGGTCATACCTTTTTCTTCCAAAGAACAAGTGTCTTTTAATTTCATGGCTGCAATCACCATCTTCAGTGCTTTGGAGCCCAAGAAAAATAACATCTATGACTATTCCATTGTTTCCCCATCTATTTGCAATGAAAGAATGGGACCAGATGCCATGATCTTAGTTTTCTGAATGTTGAGCTTTAAGCCAAATTTTTCATTCTCTTTCACTTTCATCAAGAGGCTCTTTACTTCTTTGCTTTCTGCCATAAGTGTAGTGTCATCTGTATATCTGAGGTTATGGATATTTCTCTCAGCAATCTTGATTCCAGCTTGTGCTTCATCCAGCCCAGCATTTCTCATGATGTACTCTGCATATAAGTTAAATAAGTAGGGTGAAAATATACTGACAATATACAGCCTTGATGTACTCCTTTCCCAATTTGGAACCAGTCTGTTGTTCCATGCCCAGTTCAAACATTTGCTTCGTGACCTGCATACAGATTTCTCAGGAGTCATGTCAGGTGGTCCAATATTCCCATCCCTTGAAGAATTTTGCACACTTTTTTGTGATCCGACAGTCAAAGGCTTTGGTGTAGTCAATAAAGCAGAAGTAGATGATTTTCTGGAATTGTCTCACTTTTTTGATGATCCAACAGATGCTGGCAATTTGATCTCTTGTTCCTTTGCGTTTTCTAAATCCAGCTTGAACATCTGGAAGTTCACAGTTCACATACTTTTGAAGTCTAGCTTGGAGAATTTTGAGCATTATGTTGCTAGCATGTGAGATAAGTGCAATTGTGTGGTAGTTTGAACATTCTTTGGCATTACCTCTCTTTGGGATTGGCATGAAAACTGGCCTTCTCCAGTCCAGTGGCCACTGTTGAGTAAGCCAAATTTGCTGGCATATTAAGTGCAGCACTTTCACAGCATCATCTTCCAGGATTTGAAATAGCTCAACTGGAATTCTATTACCTCCACTAGCTTTGTTTGTAGTGATGTTTTCTAAGGCCTACTTGACTTTACATTCCAGGATGTCTGACTCTAGGTGAGTGATCACACCATCATTTATATTTGGGTCATGAAGATCTTTTTTTGTATAGTTCTTCTGTGTACTCTTGCCACCTCTTCTTAACATCTTCTGCTTCTGTTAGATCCATAAAATTTCTGTCATTTATTGTGCCCATCTTTGCATGAAATGTTCTCAAGAAAATCTCTAATTTTCTTGAAGAGATCTCTAGTCTTTCCCATTCTATTGTTTTCCTCTATTCCTTTGCACTGATCATTGAGGAAGGCTTTCTTATCACTGGTTGCTATTCTTTAGAATTCTGCATTCAAATGGGTGTATCTATCATTTTCTCCTTTTCCCTTTGCTTCTCTTCTTTTCCCAGCTGTTTGTACAGCCTCCCCAGACAACCATTTTGTGTTTTTGCATTTCATTTTTTGGGGGATGGTCTCGATCACTGCCTCCTGTACAATGGCGTGAACCTCCATGCATAGTTCCTCAGGCACTCTATAAGATATTATCCCTTGAATCTATTTGTCACTTTTACTGTATAATCATAAGGGATTTGATTTAGGTCATGACTGAATGGTCTAGTGGTTTTCCCTAGTTTCTTCAATTTAAGTCTGAATTTGGCAATAAGGAGTTCATAGTCTGAGCCACAGTCAGCTCCTGGTCTTGTTTTTGCTGACTGTATAGACCTTTTCCATCTTTGGCTGCAAAGAATGCAGTCAGTCTGGTTTCGGTATTGACCATCTGATGTACAATCAATGTATTGACCATTGACCAATGGTCATTTGGACAATGACCATTGTCTATGTGTAGAGTCTTCTCTTGTGTTGTTGGAAGAGGGTGTTTACTGTGACCAGTGCATTCTCTTGGCAAAACCCTATTAGCCTTTGCCCTGCTTCATTGTGTACTCCAAGGCCAAATTTGCCTGTTACTCCAGGTATCTTTTGACTTTATACTTTTGCATTCCAGTCCCCTATAATGAAGAGGACATCTTTTTTAGGGGTTAGTTCTAGAAGTTCTTGTAGGTCTTCATAGACCCATTCAATTCAGAGTCTTCAGCATTACTGGTTGGAACATAGACTTTGATTACTGTGATATGAGTGGTTTGCCTTGGAAACGAACAGAGATCATTCTGTCATTTTTGAGATTGCACTCAAGTATTGCATTATGGACTCTTTTGTTGACTATGATGGCTACTCCATTTTTTCTAAGGTAGTCTTGCTCACAGTAGTAGATACAATGGTCATTTGAGTAAACTTCACCATTCCATTTTAGTTCACTGATTCCTAACATGTCAATGTTCACGCTTACCATCTCCTGTTTGGCCGCTTCCATTTTGCCTTGATTCATGGATCTAACATTCCAGGCTCCTATGTGATATTGCTTTTTACAGCATCAGACTTTACTTCCTTCACCAGTCACATTCACAACTGGATGTTGTTTTTGCTTTGGCTCCATCTCTGTATTCTTTCTGGAGTTAGTTCTCCACTGACCTCTAGTAGCATATTGGGCACCTACTGACCTGGGGTGTTCATTTTTCAGTGTCTTATCTTTTGGCTTTTTCGTGCTGTTCATGGGGTTCTCAAGGCAAGAATACTGAAGTGGTTTGCCATTCCCTGCTCTAGTGGATCATGTCTTATCAGGATTCTCCACCATGGCCCATCTGTCTTGGGTGGCCATACACGGCATGGCTCATAGTTTCCTTGAGTTTGACAAGGCTGTGGTCCATGTGATCAGATTGGTTAATTTTCTGTGATTGTGGTTTTCATTCTCTTATATGAAAGGATAAGAGGCTTATGGAATCTTCATGATGGGAGAGACTGACTGAGGGGGAAACTGAGTCTTGCTCTGATGGGTGGGGCCATGCTCAGTAAATCTTTGATTCAATTTTCTGTAGATGGGAGGGGCTGTGGTCCTTCCCTGTTATTTGACCTGAGGCCAAACTATGGTAGAGATGAAGATAATGGCCACCTTCAAAAGGTCCAATGCAGGCACTGCTGCAGGCAGTGTCCCCAACCCTGCAGCAGGCCACCACTGACCCATGCCTCCACCAGAGACTCCTAGACACTCATAAACAAGTATTGGTCAGTCTCTTGTGAGGTCACTGCTCCTTTCTTCTGAATCCTGGTGTGCACAAGGTTTTGTTTGTACCTTCGAAGAGTCTGTTTCCCAGTCCTGTGCAAGTTCTGGCAGCTCTATGGTGGGGTTAATGGGGACTTCCTCCAAGAGGGCTTATGCCATTCTCAGGTCTACTGCACCCAGAGCCCCTGCCTCTGCATGATTTAACAAAGCAAGTTATAGCCCAGCTCCTCCCCACCTTTCTAGTTTTTATCCCACTCTGCTCTCCCTCTTACCTTATAGCTAAAACCACCTTGATGGTCTTTAGTTCTCCACATAGAGTGTTCACTCTCTCTCACAGTTGTGCCCTCTCTCGATTGTTGTGGCTGAGACTAAGGTGCCTAAGGGCTTCTCATTGCGACAGCTTTTCTTGTTATGGAGCATCAGCTCTAGGGCTCACAGGCTTCAGTAGCTGTGGAACAGGGGCTCATTAGTTGTGGTTCACGAGCTTAGTTGTGGTGCAGCATGTGGAATCTTCCCCGACCAGGGATTGAACGCATGTCTCCTGCATTGGCAGGTGGATTCCTATCCACTGTACCAACCAGGGAAGTCCTGTCTGATTTTCATTTGATATTCTGACTACCAGTTTTTGCAAAATATCCTTTTTGTCCTGGTTCTTCTCTCTTCAGAGCAGCCCCTCAGAGCTATCTAGAAACTGTCTCCTGGGCTTAAATCCTCAGTGAGTCTGCCAGATAAATCAGAATTCTCAACTTAGTAGCATGGACTCTCCCTCACCTTGCCTTTAAAAACTCTTCTGAAATTTACTGGGGTGTTTTGGTCTTTGGGCATGGGCCCCTTTTCTCCTGGCTTGGCCCTTGCAATAAACTTTTCTCTGCTTGAAACTCCAACATTTCAGTGTCTTTGACACCACTGTGTCTTGGGCACAGGAACTTGGGTTCAACAACCACACCCTGTGGCCAAGCATTTGACCTCAGGCAGCAACAGAGTTTAGCACAGATTCTGTTTGTAGAGCTACAGAGATCTAAAGGAAAGTAACAGAGGATTAGAAAAGCTCGAATGAGTTTGGAAGATGACTCAATGCTATCATTGGAGAGAGGCCTTTTTCATCTTACATGTTGGACTGTGTAGGGATCTCTGAGAGTTCTTTGCTCCCCTCTTAGACTGGGAAAGGGGAATATGGGGAGAGAGAGACTGACATGATTTCTTTCATCATGAACTCAGGGTCTAGCAGATTAACAGTGGTATATGTTACAGAAAACAAGGTTATGTGCATTTCCAGGAACCTTACCTCACTTTTAACTCTGACAATGTCCTATTCAAGAAGGTATTATTATTCCTGTTTTATGGATGAGAGAGATGAGGCTTAAGGATAGCACTTGTCTAAGGTCTTCAAATCAGTAAATGATGAATCTTGATTGGGACTCACGTCCAGTATGCATGTCTCACTGGCATATTGACAATGTGCATGAAAAGTGCATACAATACACTGTTTGGAAGACTGTAGGACTGAAGGAATAAAATATTGGTTTCCTACTTATAAGTCTTTAGTTATTTGTGTAACCATCTTACCAGCCCAGCAGCTTCTCTTTCCTTCCATCCTTAGTGAAGAAAGAACAAAATTTGTGGTGCTTTTAACAAGATCATCTTGTTATTATTTGATAATTTCCCATGTATTTTGGCTAAGAATAGTGTTATTAATGGGCTTCCCTGGTGGTTCAGAGGTTAAAGCATCTGCCTGCAATGTGGGAGACCTGGGTTCAATCCCTGGGTTGGGAAGATCCCCTGGGGAAGGAAATGGCAACCCACTCCAGTATTCTTGCCTGGAGAATCCCATGGAGGGGGGAGCCTGATAGGCCACAGTCCACGGGGTCACAAAGAGTCGGACACAACTGAGCTACTTCACTTTCACTTTCAGTGTTATTAATAATGGCTTTTAGCTTCAGTTATGTAAGATGAATAAATATCTGTAGAGCTGGTATATAGCCATGTGGCTACAGATGACAATATTGTACTGTGTACTTAGAACTTTCTAAGATAGTAGGTCTTGGATATTTTTGACATAAAAAAGAAAAAAAATGATTAAGATGTAAAGTGATGGCTATGTTGATTGGCTTGGTTGTGATGAATATTTGATAATGTATATCAAGTCATCAGGTTGCACATCTTAAATATACACAATTTGTGATTGTCAATTATACCTCAGTAACACTGGAGGAGAAATCAATTTTACAGAAAACCTGAGTGTATTCAAGAATTTTTTTATGCTTGAAAAATAAAATAAACATATTTTGCCAAACATACAGGAATGGCAAAGTGTTGATAATTTTCAATTGATGAGAGTAACAGGGATTTATTATATAATTTTCTTGATTTTTCATGCATGTTTGAAATTTCCTATTGCAAAATGGAACACAATAAGAGCTGAAAATTGTAATTTTCCAATTACCTACCTTTCTGCTGTTTGCTGTTTCTCAGATAATACAGTCTATGGCCTACATAACCAGCCCTCACCTGATCAACAGTTCTCTTTTATCTTTTGCTGGTGACTCAGATGGTAAAGAGGGTTCCCTGGTATAGCTCACATAGTAAAGAATCCGCCTACAATGTGGGAGACCAGGTTTGATCCCTGTGTTGTGAAGATCTCCTGGAGAAGGGTATGGCAACCCACTCTGGTATTCTTGCCTGGAGAATCCCCATGGACAGAGGAGCCTGGCAGGCTGCAGTCCATGGGGACGCAAAGAGTCAGACATGACTGAGCAACTAAGTACACAACACAGAGATAGTAAAGAATCTGCCTGTGATGCAGGAGACCCATGTTTGATCCCTGGGTCAGGAAGATTCCCCTGGAGAAGGAAATGGCTGCCCACTCTAGTATTCTTGCCTGGAGAATTCCATGGACAGAGGAACCTGTCAGGCTTCAGTCCTGGACATGACTGAGTGACTTTCACTTTGATCTTCCGTGCAGTTTCAGCCCTTTAAATGAGCAGCTACTAGAGCTACTTCGGAGAAGGCTATGGCACCCTGCTCCAGTACTCTTGCCTGGAAAATCCCATGGATGGAAGAGCCTGGTGGGCTGCTGTCCATGGGGTCGCTAAGAGTTGGATACAACTGAGCGACTTCACTTTCACTTTTCACTTTCATGCATTGGAGAAGGAAATGGCAACCCACTCCAGTGTTCTTGCCTGGAGAATCCCAGGGATGGAGGAGCCTGGTGAGCTGCTGTCTCTGAAGTTGCACAGAGTCGGACACGACTGCAGTGACTTAGCAGCAGTAGCTGCAGAGCTACTTCAAAGATGAAGACATTGCTTGCTAAAGTTGGAAATCTAGAGACTTCCCTTTTCAGATGGCCCATACTATACTCTCTAGTCCCTACTGCTATCTTAGAACTATAACTGAAAGTGAAAGTGAAGTCACTCAGTCGTGTCTGACTCTTTGCGACCCCATGGACTGTAGCCTACCAGGCTTCTCCGTCTATGGGATTTTTCAGGCAAGAGTACTGGAGTGGGTTGCCATTTCCTTCTCCAGGGGATCTTCCCAACCCAGGGATTGAACCTGGGTCTCCCACATTGTAGGCAGACGCTTTATCCTCTGAGCCACCAGGGAAGCCCTTAGAACTATAACTGGCCATCTCTAAACTGCCAGATATATCCATTCCCTTCAGTTTCTGCTGTCTTATTTTTTTTAACCTATTTTTTTGAAATGTCTTAATGTTCTTTTCTGAACATTAACCAATACTGTATTTAGAAGAGATATGGAAAACCAGTGTTGATTTGTATAAAGAAGGCTGAATATGGAGCCAGGGGACCAGTGATCTTGATTCTTCTTCCATTTTCGACCCAACCTTCTCAGGTCTAAAATGGGAAATCCCTAAGACCTGCAGGGTCATTGTGAGCCTCAGATATTGTGAACACACTTTGTAAAACCTAAACCTGAGGCAACATATGAACAGAAATTTTGGGGTTTCTTTCTTATTTTTTTTCATTCATTAAAAAATGTGAAGCAAATGCCTTCTAGGTGCAAGACCACTAGGCCAAGCACGGAACTTATCAACATAGGGAAGATGTCATAGACCTCTATCCACACTTGTTTATTGATCTTAAATGGTTCAATACTACAATTAAAAAGACAATAAAACATGTTAAAGATAATGTAGAGAAACTGGAATCCTTATTCATTGCTTGTGGTAATGTAAAATGATACAGCTGCAAAGTTACCATATATTCCAGCAGTTCTCCTAGGTATCGATGTAAGATAAATGAAAACATCTGTTGAAAAGAAAACTTAGATACAAGTGTCAGATCAGTAATAGTCATAAAAAC
Source organism: Capra hircus (assembly GCF_001704415.2). Lineage (NCBI taxonomy): Eukaryota > Metazoa > Chordata > Mammalia > Artiodactyla > Bovidae > Capra > Capra hircus. The sequence continues at coordinate 14,590,509 of NC_030819.1, forward strand.
CAAAAATTGTGTTGGGGACAGGGCACAATAGATAAATGAAATGTATTACATAAAAAAATGAAATAGTATTTGGCACAGTAGATATATTGATACATGCTGCAACATGGATGAACATCAAAAATATTATACTGAGTTAATGAAGCTAGCCATTGGTTCTAGTGAGGACGGTGAGACAACATCTAAGGAGATTCAATCTTGTTGAACTTGATGATTCATTATGAGAAAACCTTCAGGGACACATGAAACAAATTGTGACTGTGCAAACTATAAATTATTAACTGGTATTTAGGATATTATCAGAAAATCAAAGCATCAAGTGTAAAATCTGCAGCAGGTGTAAGAGCAATACTAAAATGGTTCCAGTGAGACAGTGCTGGTCCTCAAGCATTTTCTACCAAGACATTTGGACAACTGGCATTCACAATTTAAACACTCTCCAGTGAGAATCTACAGTTCTGAATATGGTGATAATTTCTTTGTCACCCCACCTTATAATAATACATCCACCTCTGTAACCTCAGGAGTGGGCACCAAACTCAAATCTAGCCAATCAAAATATGCCAAGTCTGTGTCCAAAGGGCTTGGCCCAGAGATAACCTCATGGCCTTGGCCAACTGGCTTTCTTCCTTGACAATGTTTATTTTAGGGTGGTTTTTTGTTGTTGTTATTTCAAATTATTTCTGGAAAAACCTCACTTTCCTGATGATGAACTTATAAGGGTATAACCCATAACTGCTGGTAGCCACATGCCCCATTTACATGAAGAGGCCTGAAAGAATAAAGCAAGTACTCAGTGAAAGTCATCCAGTCAACAGCTATTTATTAGATACCTATTATGTGGCAATCCTAGGTTGGGAAGATCCTCTGAAGAAGGAAGGCAACCCACTCCAGTATTCTTTCCTGGAGAACTGCATGAACAGAGGAGTCTGATGGGCTACAGTCCATAGGGTTGCAAAGGGTTGGACATGACTGAGTGACTACACTTTCTTTTTTCACTGTGTGGCAAGACTGATCCAGGAGTTAGGGATACCTAAGTAAGTAGGATGAGTGGTGTAGAGAAAATTCTTAGTGGCATCAAGTCTCCAGGGTTCCTGAGGCTAATAGCATCCCTCCTTGGACGATGTGACCTGCTGGAGCAGAAGCTGTCGTTTTCCAGCTTGTGTCTTCTGACACTCCTCCAGAATTAAGGCAGCTCACTGCTTATCAGCAGCTCTCTGCTGAAGGGCCATTTCCTGGCTGTGGGAGCACATTGGGGTCATATGCAAGGAAGGTCAAACCCCTGGATTCAACCTCAGCCAGAGATGGATGGAGGGCTTCCCTGATAGCTCATTTGGTAAAGAATCCTCCTGCAGTGCAGGAGACCCTGGTTTGATTCCTGGATTGGAAAGATCTGCTGGAGAAGGAATAGGCTACCCACACCAGTATTCTTGGGTGGCCCTTGTGGCTCAGCTGGTAAGAATTTGCCCACAATGCGGCAGAGCTGGGTTTAATCTCTGGGTTGGGAAAATCTTCTGGAGAAGGGAAAGGCTACCCATTCCAGTACTCAGGTTTAGAGAATTCCATGGACTACATAGTCCATGGTGTCACAAAGAGTTGGACACGACTGAGCGACTTTCACTTTGCTTCACTTCAGAAATGGATGGGGACTTGGTAGATAAATGTCCCAGTGCCCTTGCCTTTCAGTTGGAGTAATTCTGTCTCCCAGGTGACCCAGAAGGAAGGAGTCTAGTTGCCTAAGAAGTAACTTGCTTGTTAACACACTTTTATTGGCTTCCTTCCCTTCTCTGTCTCATTTCTCCACTCCTTCCAAGTGTTTTCCTGGGATCACTTCCAAAATAAACTACTTCCAGTCAAATCTTTGTCTCAGGGTCAACTACTGGGGAAGCCAAACTATGACACCTACCAGAAACTAATTACTAAAAAACATATGCACTCCATTGCACCCATATAAACTCTAACTAGTACTATAAACCTGGGTTGTCCAACATCATAGCACTATCCACAAGAGAACTCTGAGGACTTGAAATGCATCTGGTTCACACTGAGATATGCTGTACATATAAAATACACAATGCATTTCAAAGGCATAATAAAACCTTTATGTCTCATTAATGATGTTTTATATTGATTGCATGTTGAAATGATATTATTTTGGACAGATTGGTTCTCAGATATCTTCTGAATATTAATTTCACTTGTTCCTTTCTACTTTTTAATATGGCTACTACAACGTTTATTAATAATATTAGTCATGCAGTTCACTTTGTTTTTCTATGAACCTGAGATAAAGTGGTAGCTTTAAATAAAAAGCATGTGGGAAAGGACAGCTGGCCTTTGGCCCAAAGCTGGTAGTTTTGGTCAGACAGCCTGAGGTGCCATGTCTTCAAATGAGCTGGTCTGTAAGGACACACTTAATTCCAGGTCATGCATCTAGCAAAGTTCATAATCCAACTATGTTGTATAGCTTGCGTGTAACCTGTCCAAGATTTCACGCTCTCTAAACTGAGACCAAATTCTGGACCAAGACTTCCCAACCCTTTTACCAACTAGTGTGTATGTTGTGTAGTTTATAATTTTTCAGTTAACTCTTTACTCATTAATCTTGGGACTTCCCTGGTGGTCCAATGGTTAAGACTCAGCACTTCAATCCCTGGCTGCGGAACTAAGATTTTGCATGCCTCGTGGTGTGGCCCCACCATAAAGTCTACCTGTTAAACAAAGCAGCCAGGCAAGCTATTTCTAGCACTCATCTGTGTGTCCTGTAGGACTACAATCATAAGTCCACTACCCTCAAACCACTCTTCTTATTTCAAATTTAGAATTTCACCTAACAACTGACTATCAAGCCTTACCATCCATCTCTACCAGTCAACTTGTTCAGTTTCCATAGAACAACCATCTCTGTACTGTAATGACACTTCTTTGTAGATCCATTTGGGTGCCTTCTTACATTTTTCTGAATCTTTTAAAATAAAAAGATAGAGAATGGAAAAATTAATATGCTAATATTAACAATAATGCAACTAAGGCAATTATGGGGTGAGCACAAAGTAGAAGAAAGTAGGTGACTTTTCAGCCTGGTTTGGATGCAAATTGGATGTAAGCTCTTGATTATATTTTTAATTTTGGAGGAAGAGAATATTTTAATCTATAAAATATCTATAGCAGTTTATTCATAAATGCTGAAATATAGAAGCAAAGTGTCCTTCAGTAGGTGAACGTCTTAGGGAAAACACAGACCCAAACTGTCTGCCCTGGCTAGGCACCATAGTAACCATTTGCATTAGTTATTTAAGAGGGAAGGCTTGGTAAAAAGTGTGGAATTAACAAGCCACCACCAACTGGAAGAATTGGGAAAGGTGAAAAGAAAAGAGAAGACTCTAGTTCATATGTCTTGCCAACCTCCCAGAATCCTCCTTGCTGGAATCCATCTTGGCTGTGTCACCAGGAAGGACTCGGAGCCAGAACAATTGGTCAGAGACAACTGTGAAACTAATTCCATCACCATACACCCCAAGACTGGGAGCCATGTAGCAGAGCAGCTCTCCTGGGTTCTCTTACTCTCCCCTTGGGTGCCTCTTTTCCCAATAAAGCCACTTGCTTTGTCAGCATGTATGTCTCCTTGGAGAAGAGTGTTAGACAAGAGCCCACTCTTGGGCCCTGGAAGGATACCCCTTAAACTGTCCTGTCCAGACAATGGAATATTATTTAGCACTAAAAGAAATGTGCTACCAAGCCATGAAACCACATGAATGAAAATTAATTCATTACTACTAAGTGAAAGTCTAAAAAGAGCTACATACTATATCATGCTAACTATATGACATTCTCAAAAAAGGCAAAATTATAGAGATAGTGAAAAGATCTGTGGTTGCCAGAGGGTGGAGTTGGGTGGAGGTGGGAGTGAGGGATGAATAAGAGGAGCAGAGATAATTTTTAGGACAATGAAGATACTCTGTATGATAGCACGATGGCTGAAATGTCATTATACATTTGTCCTGTCAACTAAAAAATAGTCAGAATCTGAAAGTAGAGCTATTTTATTTGGTGGGAATGTTAAGGAATCCAAGCCCAGCAGAGAGCATCTTAGTAAGTCTGAGAAAACTTCTCTAAGGAGGCAGGAAGGGAAGTCAGGCTATATACAAGTTTGCAACAAAGGGGGCAGGCAGCCTGAACATCAAAGATTATTGTTAAGTAAGGAAAACCAGATATCAAGCTAAGGAATTTAGCATTCTTTTATGTATGGGAAGATGCAAGCCTCTGGGCTCATTGAATTCATTCCTTTCATACGCATCTCAGCTATCTGGAGCCAAATCCTGTTTTTTGTTTTTTTTTTTTTTAATTTCTCACATCTCTCTTCTCCCCTTAAACACCCATCTCTTCAGCAGTCACTGTGGGGGTGGCAGGATCTGCTGGATCTCAGGCATTGTGTTCCCTTTTGAGAGCCCTCATTCACATTTGGAGGTTGATGCCTGTTACATCCTTGTTTATTCATATGGCCAGAGATATTCCATTTCACAGTCCAAACCCATAGAATACACAACACCAAGAATGAACATTAATACAAGTGATGGACTTTGGGTGACTATGATGTGTCAATGTAGATTCATTAGATGTAGCAAATGTATCTCTGGTAGGAATGTTGACAGTGGGGAGGCTGTGGAGTATGAGGACAAGGGGATATGGGAAATCTCTGTACTTGCCCCTTAAAAAAAGGAAAAAAACAGAACTACAAAATACTTGTTTTTGGTGAAGAAGATTACATATCTGAATGGTGAAATGTTATAATAAAGGAAATGAAGGGTGTTTTGAAGTTATAGATTGAGAGTATATGTCCCATTGGAGAATTTCATAGGCTTATACATCACCTGATAAAGATAAAGCTGACCCCAACAGTGAATCATTGCCACTTTTTCTGGAAGCTGCCCTACTTCTAGGAGACTCAATATATTTAATCCATATTTTACCTGCTTATTCTCTGTAGTAAGTATACCCCTTTATTTCCAATAACCCTGTCTATGAGTAGGATGTATATGCATACTGGAAATCTGTGTGAACACTTAAGATCTTCCCTGTTGCAAGCTCTAAGGCTCCCATGACAGCCATCTATTCAACCCTAGAGGTGGAAGTCCCTGGAGTCAGGCTTTGTGCTTCTGTGACTTGGGTCTGGTTACTAAGTATTCTGTCATCCTGTTTCATTGTCTTATAAAACTGTTTGAGTCTGTGAACCAACCACTTCTCTTCAGTGTTTAGGAGAGGCTAACTTTCCAGGTCAGTGTGAAACCAAGCAGGAGCTTGTGGGGCTCCTGGGCACAGAAGCCTTTCTGTCCCCCGTTTCTTGTAGGGAACAGAACTAGTCTCCATGACCTTCCCTGAGTAATGAAGGGAAGACTCAAACAGTTGCTAATCTGGGAAGGGAAGGGATGCAAAGATAAGGGAGAGAGAGTCAGAAAACAATACTGCAGCTTTGGAGCAGCATCCTAGTCTTGTCTCAAAGAATACACATAATATCTTTGAGCTCTTTAAGATGTCAGCATTGTTCATACAAGAGAAAGACCACGTGTTGTTTTTGTTCAGTTGCTCAGTCATGCCCAACTCTTTGTGACCCCATGGACTGCAGCACTCCAGACTTCCTGACCACATGACGCTACATTAAAGAACCAGTGAAGCTCATCAGGAAGATTACCTGAGACGAACAAAGGTCCATCTAGTCAAAGCTATGGTTTTTCCAGTAGTCATATATGGATGTGAGAGTTGGACCATAAAGAAGGCTGAGCACTGAAGAATTGATGCTTTTGAACTCTGGTGTTGGATAAGACTCTTGAGAGTCCCTTGAACTGCAAGGAGATCAAACCAGTTGATGCTAAAGGAAATCAGTCCTGAATATTCATTGGAAAGACTGATGCTGAAGTTCCAATATTTTGGCCACCTGATGTGAAGAGGGACTCTTTAGAAATGACCCTGATGCTGGGAAAGATCAAAGGTAGGAGAAGGGGACGACAGAGGATGAGATGGTTGGATGGCATCACCGACTCAATGAACATGAGTTTGAGCAAGGTCCAGGAGATGGTAAAGAACAGGGAACGCATGCTGTAGTCCATGGGGTCACAAAGAGTAGGACAGGACTGAATGACTGAACAACAGTTTAGAAGAATGAAGGCTTTGCACACACTGTAATCTTATCAGCAATCCCTCCCTTGAACTGTTGCTATAAAACTCCTCATCCGAATCTCCTGGGGTTGGGACTCACAGCATTTTGGAGCAGGAGTCCACTCTGTCCCCTTTTACCTGGCAAAGCTATAAAGCTTTTTTTTTTTTTTTTTTTTTGCTTCACCCCAAATTCTGTTTCCAAGATTCAATCAGGTACTGCTGCATAGAGGCTGAGCTTTTGGCATCAGGGCTGCTGAAACAGTTCATATCTGTGGTTTAGATCACAGCTATGCTCCAGGGGCCCTGTTTCTGTGGGTAGCTGTGTAGCAGGATTTGATTTATGATAGCCACTGAATATTCTAAAAGTATAGCTTGAACTGACGCTGAAGCTGAAACTTGAATATTTTGGCTACCTGATGCGATGAACTGACTCATTTGAAAAGACCCTGATGGTGGGAAAGTTTGAAGGCAGGAGGAGAAGGGGACAACAGAGGATGAGATGGTTGAATGGCATGACTGACTCGATGGACATGAGTTTGGGTAAGCTCCCACCAACTCCTAAGGAGTTGGTGATGGACAGGGAGGCCTGGTGTGCTGCAGTCCATGGGATCACAAAGAGTCGGACATGACTGACCAACTGAACTGAACTGAATAATTTGAACTTGAATTGACCTTTAGGGGATAGGCGTTCTGTTCCCTTAGAACTACTAAACCTGAACCTGGTGTGAGGTCCGCATAGAGATTGTCTGACCAAACATTAACATTTCTGCCTCCTCCTTTAGGAAGACGTAGTAGCTGCTACTGCCCAAAGGCCAGGAGAACATTCCTTCAGTTCAATTCAGTCACTCAGTCATGTCCAACTCTTTGAGACCCCATGAGCCACAGCATGCCAGGCCTCCCTGTCCATCATCAACTCCCGGAGCCCACCCAAACTCATGTCCGTTGAGTTGGTGATGCCATCCAACCATCTCATCCTCTGTCATCCCCTTCTTCTGCCTTCAATCTTACCCAGCATCAGGGTCTTTTCAAATGAGTCAGCTCTTTGCATCAGGTGGCCAAAGTATTAGAGTTTCAGCTTCAACATCAGACCTTCCAATGAATACACAGGACTGATTTCCTTTAGGATGGACTGGTTGGATCTCCTTGCAGTCTAAGGGATTTGCAAGAGTCTTCTCCTACACCACAGTTCAAAATCATCAATTTTTCTGCACTCAGCTTTCTTTATAGTCCAACTCTCACATCCATACATGACTACTGGAAAAACCATATCCTTGACTAGGTGGACTTTTGTCGATGAAGTAATGTCTCTGCTTTTTAATATGCTGTCTAGGTTGGTCATAAGTTTCCTTCCAAGGAGTAAGCCTCTTTTAATTTCATGGCTGCAGTCACCATCTGCAGTGATTTGGGAGCTCAAAAAAATAAAGTCTGCCACTGTTTCTACTGTTTCCCCATCTATTTGCCATGAAGTGATGGGACTAGATGACATGATCTTAGTTTTCTGAATGTTGAGCTTTAAGCCAACTTTCTCACTCTCCTCTTTCACTTTCATCAAGAGACTCTTTAGTTCTTCATCACTTTCTGCCATAAGAGTGGTGTCATCTACATATCTGAGGTTATTGATATTTCTCCCGGCAATCTTGATTCCAGCTTGTGCTTCCTCCAGCCCAGTTTGATCTAACTGTTTTGAAAAATAAACAGTCTCTTCAGGGAGGAGTCTCAGTCTTTGAGCTAATACCCCAGGGGTGATTCCCCTTACTTCATGAATGTAAAGGTCAAGCTTGACATTATACTTCCCTGGTGACTCAGATGGTAAAACATCTGCCTGCAGTGCGAGAGACTTGGGTTTGATCCTTGGGTCAGGAAGATTCCCCAGGAGAAGGCAATGGCAACCAATTCCAGTACTCTTGCCTGGACAGTCCCATGAACAGAGGAGCCTGGTAGGCTACAGTCCTTGGGGTTGCAAAGAGTTGGACACGACCGAGCGACTTCATTTCCTTTCCTTTCCTTTTCAAAGGTCAAGGATTACTTAAATCTGAGAGGCACAGGGCAGTGGCCTGGTGTAATTTCTTTTCCAGTTCTTGAAAGGCCCTTTGTATTTTGAATTTTATTCAAAAAGACCGTCGTTTTATCCTTTCGACTTTTCCTCTAAAGGTCTAGCCTATTAGATCATAGGGATCCAGATGCTGCACAATCCCCCATTCCCCAGGAAACCTCTAAAATGTCTTCTAGTTCCTGGAGCAGTGAGACTGCAAATGACAATCTGTCTCTCTTTAAAATACTGCTTTTATTAACTCACCAAAACCTCTGCTTTGCCAAATCCCATTGTCACTCTTCTGTCTTCATCTTACTCAGAAGCATGGACTTCAGCTTTGCCTTCTAGAAACACACTCTTGACCTCCTTGGCAGCATGTTTTCTTTCACCTCAGACTCCTTGGATGAGTTTCTACCTGCAAATGTTGGCCTCAGGCCTCAGTCTTTGGCTTCTATCTCTTTCTGTCTTTTGCTCTCTCTCACTTTTTTCTTTCTTAAATCTTATTTAACAAAAATTCTTAAATGAGTAGAAAAACTATTAGCATCTTATATAATCTAGGATTTATATATATATATATATATATAAAATTTTAAAATTGGGATATTTTTAGCATCCTTGACATATTTAATGTTAAAAGAAGAGCACAAATTATTAAACGTTTAGGAACACCTTGTTGGCTCAGATGGTGAAGAACCTGCCTGCAATGCAGGAGACCTGGGTTCAATCCCTGGGTTAGGAAGAACACTTGGAGTAGGTAAAGGCTTGCCATTCCAGTATTCTCATCTGGAGAATTCCTTGGACTGGTGGACTAAAAGAAATGCATATAGCCAATAGGGTCACAAAGAGTCAGACACAACTGATCAGCTTTCGCTCTCACTTTTCATACTACAGTGGCTCAGAGGTAAAGCATTCGCTGGCAATAAAGGAGACCTGGGTTCAATCCCTGGGTCAGGAAGATCCCTTGGAAAAGGAAATGGCAATCCACCCCAGTATTCTTTCCTGGAGAATGCAATGGAAAGAAGAGCCTGGTTGGGTCCACGGGGTTGAAAAGAGTCAAACGTGACTGAGCAACTAACACTTCACTTCATTAAGCCATTAGCAAACCAAAGTGTCTTCTGATAATATCCACTTCTGTCATTTTTTGGATAATTTCAGTCTCACAGAAGACAGCTGAGAACCAGAGGCATCTAAGTTACTAAAATTATATGCCTAAAGTCATCATTATTATTCCTAGCAGAAATCCGGAGATCTTTACTTTCAGTTCAGTTCAGTTCATTTCAGTCGCTCAGTCGTGTCCGACTCTTTGCGACCCCATGAATTGCAGCACACCAGGCCACCTTGTCCATCACCATCTCCCGGAGTTCACTCAGACTCATGTTCATCGAGTCCATGATGCCATCTAGCCATCTCATGCTCCGTCATCCCCTTCTCCTCCTGCCCCCAATCGCTCCCAGCATCAGAGTCTTTTGCAATGAGTCAACTCTTCGTATGAGGTGGCCAAAGTACTGGAGTTTTAGCTTTAGCATCATTCCTTCCAAAGAAATCCCAGGGCTGATCTCCTTCAGAATGGACTGGTTGGATCTCCTTGCAGTCCAAGAGACTCTCAAGAGTCTTCTCCAACACCACAGTTCAAAAGCATCAGTTCTTCGGCGCTCAGCCATCTTCACAGTTCAACTCTCACATCCATACATGACCACAGGAAAAACCATAGCCTTGACTAGATGGACCTTAGTCGGCAAAGTAATGTCTCTGCTTTTGAATATACTACCTAGGTTGCTCATAACTTTCCTTTCAAGGAGTAAGCGTCTTTTAATTTCATGGCTGCAGTCAGCATCTGCAGTGATTTTGGAGCCCAAACAGTAAAGTCTGACACTGTTTGCACTGTTTCCCCATCTATTTCCCATGAAGTGATGGGACCGGATGCCATGATCTTCGTTTTCTGAATGTTGAGCTTTAAGCCAACTCTTTCGCTTTCCTCTTTCACTTTCATCAAGAGGCTTTTTAGCTCCTCTTCACTTTTTGCCATTAGGGTGGTGTCATCTGCATATCTGAGGTTATTGATATTTCTCCCAGCAATCTTGATTCCAGCTTGTGTTTCTTCTAGTCCAGCGTTTCTCATGATGTACTCTACATAGAAGTTAAATAAGCAGGGTGACAATATACAGCCTTGACATACTCCTTTCCCTATTTGGAACCAGCCTGTTGTTCCATGTCCAGTTCTAACTGCTGCTTCCTGACCTGCATACAGATTTCTCAAGAGGGAGGTTAGGTGGTCTGGTATTCCCATCTCTCAGAATTTTCTGCAGTTGATTGTGATCCACACAGTCAAAGGCTTTGGCATAGTCAATGAAGCAGAAATAGATGTTTTTCTGAACTCTCTTGCTTTTTCCATGATCCAGCAGATATGGCAATTTGATCTCTGGTTCCTCTGCCTTTTCTAAAACAAGCTTGAACATCAGGGAGTTTATGGTTCACATATTGCTGAAGCCTGGCTTGGAGAATTTTGAGCATTACTTTATTAGCATGTGAGATGAGTGCAATTGTGCAGTAGTTTGAGCATTCTTTGGCATTGCCTTTCTTTGGAATTGGAATGAAAACTGCCCTTTTCCAGACCTGTGGCCTCTGCTGAGTTTTCCAAATTTGCTGGCATATTGAGTGCAGCACTTTCACAGCATCATCTTTCAGGATTTGAAACAGCTCAACTGGAATTCCATCACCTCCACTAGCTTTGTTCATAGTGATGCTTTCTAAGGCCCACTTGACTTCACATTCCAAAATATCTGGCTCTAGATTAGTGATCACATCATCATGATTATCTGGGTTGTGAAGATCTTTTTGGTACAGTTCTTCCATGTATTCTTGCCACCTCCTCCTAATATCTTCAGCTTCTGTTAGGTCCATACCATTTCTGTCCTTTATCGAGCCCATCTTTGCATGAAATGTTTCCTTGGTATCTCTAATTTTCTTGAAGAGATCTCTAGTCTTTCCCATTCTGTTGTTTTCCTCTATTTCTTTGCATTGATCGCTGAAGGTGGCTTTCTTACCTCTTCTTGCTATTCTTTGGAACTCTGCATTCAGATGCTTATATCTTTCCTTTTCTCCTTTGCTTTTCGCCTTTACTTTACTTTTCGATCTTTACTTTAGAGCCTATTAAAACTTACTTTACAAGGAAGTTTAAATAAAATATTTTCACCTGTGGTGGATTCATGTCAATGTATGGCAAAACCAGTACAATATTGTAAAGTAATTAGCCTCCAATTAAAACAAATAAATTTATATTAAAAAAGAAAAATATATTAAAAATTGTCATGAAAATTTAAAAAGTTAAATCATATCTATTCAAAGTGTGTAAGTAAATCCATAAACCCCTACATCTATGTTTCACTAGGTCCTAGGCATATTGTACTACATGGCAAAATACTACCTGCCAGTAATGATGCCAAACATTTGTCATTAGTAGTTGCACACATAGTAAAAACTGTAAGCTCTATAAGGGTAGGAAACATACATTTCATTTACATGCAATTTTCTGCTTTTAGTTTTGCAGCTTCTCTGGGAGTTCAGTTGAAACTAGACTATTTAAAAGTAATGAAGGCAAGTCTCTTATGCAAAATCAAAAAAGAATTTTAAAATTCTTTATGCTTGGGAAGAGTGCTTCAGCTTTTTCAACCTCTGAATGTATAATAGATCTAGAAGTATCTAAAATAGAGATTAAATATTAATAATATGCATTGAAAGTTAATTTTTAAATGTATTTCTTACCTTAAATTCTATTTCTTTCAGTTAAATGAAAGTCACATTTAATAAACACAAAAATATTTTAATCAATTAAAAATGGACCTGCTAATGGTGATTTGCAAGGGATGCAAAGGAGGTTATGATGATAACTTTAGTAGTGTTCTGTAAATTGCTTATAGAATGGCTAAGTCTAGCCTTCTAATTTTCCCAATTGAATTGGAGAAAGCTGTATCTGTGTCAGGTGGTGTGAAAGCCGGTGAAATTCTCTAAGGGATTAATGGACTATAAATCTTGGTCTATAACTTAAAACAAATCTCCGTTTTCTCTATTGTGTCATTTCACCATTTGGATATGTAATTTTCACCAATATCTTACCAGTATTTCATTGATTTTTTTTTTCTTTATTTGAATGTGTCAGTTACAGACGTTTCTCATATGCTCCCTGCCCTCACAATCCATAGCCTACGCACCACCAATATCCCCACCAGATGATACACTGGCTGCAACAGATGAATCTACATTGACCCATCATGTCACCCAAAGCCCATAGTTTACATTAGGGTTCACTCTTGGTATTTGGTGTTAGTTCTACAATTTTGGACAAAGGTACAATAACTTCTCTGTCTTTATGGTGTTGGGGGAGTTTGTAATTTCCTCGGCTCTGTCTTGCTGCAGCAAAAATTTGAAGCAATGGATGGACAAGTGTTACAGCTCAGTTTTATTTGGCAAGCAAAGGAAAATAAATCCTCAAAGCACAAAGCAGGCCAACCCAAAAGATGTGAAGAGAAGAGAGAGCAGAGCAGTGAGGGGCTCTATTTTGACTCTTCTTTTTATGTTTTTTTTCTCCTCCCCCTGAGCCTGCCCTATGTAAATAGTGTGAGACAGGAAGGCTGTTTGCTTCCACTTGCAGTTCTCACTCTGGTCCTCGGACCTTCCTTTGTTCTATTTATTCAGGCTTTTTCCTTTCTTTGTCTTTTAGCCACTGCTATTTTGCACTCCTTTTTCCTTTTCTAACTACCTAGCATTCCCATCTCAAGAGATCAGAGAAATGTCTATTTAGTTCTTTGGCCTATTTTTTGATTGGGTCATTTATTTTTCTGTAAGTGAACTGCAGGAGTTGCTTGTATATTTTTGAGATTAGTTGTTTGTCAGCTGCTTCGTTTGCTATTATTTTCTCCCATTCTGAAGGCTGTCTTTTCATATATGAAATGAATCACCAGTCCAGGTTCAATACATGATAATGGATGCTTGGGGATGGTGCACTGGGATGACCTGGAGGCACGGTGGTACAGGGAGGGCGGTTCAGGATGGGGAACATGCGTATACCTGTGGTGGATTCATGTTGATGTATGGCAGAACCAATACAGTATTGTGAAGTAATTAACCTCCAATTAAAATAAATAAATTTATATTTTAAAAAATTTAAAAATAAAATCAACCCTGATTTTTTTTCTTTTAAAGAGAGATCAGAGGCCCAATTCTTTGGGAATTGGGGTGTCGGGGACTCTCTGGCTACTTCCTGCTAAACTGAGGTGGTGAGGGACATTGGGCCTCCCCATCTTTCTGGTCTCAAGCCTGAGAGTCCTTATAGTGATGTTGGAAAGAGTCGGACACGACTGAGCAACTGAACTGACTGACTAAACTGATCTAAGGGTGAGTGATATTTTCCATGGTCAGGTGTAGTTATATATATATATCCCAGTTGAACTGGCATTGCATGTTGTAGCTTGTAGACCTGGGCAGAGGCAAAACAGGTTAGACAATTGCTAATATATGGAGCAATCATAAGCAGCATCAATATGGTGATAACAGGGATTAGTAGGAGCATTAGCCAACTCCAAATTCCCCCTCGCCAGGAGAAGGATCCCCCAGAGAGAGATTATAGCCACCCTGAGGACTCTTCAGCTCGTTCTTTGAGATCCTGTAGGATCTGGATGTTTTTTTTTGAAGACTGTGAGACTTTCTTTAACTTAGCTGGAGGTATTTATCCAAAAACAACAAATCTCATTCAAGATGGCTCAAGTCCCTCCTTGTTCAGGGGTTATGAGGTCTATCTCCTGTCTATTTTTGAGTACAACCCCTGCCAAGCTGTGTTGGTTCTTTAGAGCTGTCCTGAGAAATCTTATCCACAGAAACTTAATTTTGAGGGTGTTCATTAGAGTCACACTCATTTTTAGTTCTGAATAGGTATCTGAGAGCTCCCAGGGGCTCACAGGTGCATTGATTGTCCTCTCCTTCCCCCCCCCCCCCATGGCATGACTCATGAGCAGTGAATCCAGGAGTCATCTCCTGGTACCTTGACTACTGTGGAGGGTAGAAAGTAGGGTTACAGGTTAGGGGCCCTTCCATGTGGGCTGGAGTTGAGCCTTTGGGGACCCATCTTTCCAAACTTTAATTAGGATTTGAGTCCCTGGAGCATTTACTGGTGGCTCTTTAGAATCTTTTGGGTACTGGTTGATACCCCACAAGTGTATATCTTGTTAGAATTGCCCAAAGGCCATGGTATAAGACTGGAAGGTCTGAGCCTCTGGATCTAGGAAAAGGTCATTGACATAAACAAAAGGCCTCCCATATAGCATCTCATAAGGACTAAGAAAAACCTGTTCCTTAGGGACAATACGGGTCCAGAGGAGAGCTATTGGTAAAGCCTCCTTCCATCCCAGGGAGGTCTCCTGGATTATATATATATTTTTAAATTGCTGATTTTTAGAATTGGTTGGCTCTTTCTACTTTTCCTGAAGACTGAGGCCTCCAGGCACAATGGAGATAATAAGTAATGCCCAGTGCTTCAGAGACCCCTTGGGAGACCTTAGAAGTAAATGATGTCTCATTGTCACTTTGTAATGACCTGGGCAGACCAAATCTCAGAATGATTTTATGGAACAGTTTTTTTTTTTTTTTTTTTTTTTACCACCTCCTCAGCCTTCTCAGTCCAGGTAGGAAAGCCTTCAATCTATCCTGTGAATGTATTTATCATGATTAATAGGTATTTATACCCTTAGGAAACTGGCATCTGGGTGAAGTCCACCTGCCAGTCTTCTCCTGGGTAGATCCCATGTCATTGGATGGGCTGGGCCAGCTGGGGTCTCCAAGCTCCTTGGGCGTTGTTTAACTGGCAAGTGGGACAAGAGGAGACCACTTGCCTTATAGTCATTTGTAGGCCTGTTCCTCTGAAGGACCTTTCTAGTAATTTTTGGAGGACCTTTTCCCCTAAATGAGTAGGGACATGTAAGGAGTTAACCAACTTCCACTGGAGGCTTCCAGGAAGAAAAAGGAGTCCCTCCTTTTGGAACCACCCATATGATCTTCTTGAAAGTCCTGACTCTTAGCTTTAAGAGTCTCATCTTCAGTATATGAAGGAGTTTCTGGAAAATTAGTCTGCAGAACTAGGGTGGCAACCTCTATTATGTCATTGTTCTGTAATGCTGCTCTCTTAGCTGCTTGATCAGCTGCTTGGTTCCCTCTTGCCACTTCCATGCTCCCTTTATGGTGTCCTTTACAATGGAGACTGAAACCTCAGTGGGAAGATGAACTGCCTCCAAGAGCCTAAGGATTTGATCACCATATTTGATTGGGGACCCTTGGGTAGTCAAGTGGCCTCTTTCTTTCCAAGTAGCAGTATGTTCACGTAGCACCAGAAAGGCATACTTGGAGTCAGTGTAAATGGCTACTATTTTTCCTTTTCCCAGCTCTAAAGCTCGAGTCAGGCCTATGATCTCAGCTAATTAGGCTGAAGTACCTGATGTCAAAGGTTTAGCCTCTATAGTCTCAAAATTGGAGAATACTGTATGTCCAACTCTTTTTTTCCATCCAAGACAAAGTTGCTTCCATCAGTGTACCAGATTCCTCATGATTGGTCAGAGTATCTTTTGACAGTCCCTCTCAGGGTTTTGTCCAGTGGTCCAAGGTTTCTAGGCAAGAATGAAAGTGGGGAGAGCCCTCCGGGGTAGGCAGGAGCATAGCTGGTTTAAGAACATCACAAGGGGATATAGTCAGGCCTGGATTTTCCATCAGCACTACTTGATATCTGAGAATCCTTTGATCAGACATCCATAAATGGGCTCTCCCATTCAGGAATTGTTTTACTTGGTAGCTGGTAAAAATAGTTAATTTGCCCCCAAGAGAGAATTTTAAAGCATCTTCTATCAGGACTTCAATAGCTGCAAGATTTTGAAGGCAGGAAGATATCTCTTCCCAATAAGGGAGTAGGACACTCAAGGTCCACCAGAAACTGGTGGGAAAATATTTGTCCATCCCAGCAACAAAGAAGTGCTTTGGCAAATCTTTTTGTAATTGTCTTTCCTGTAGCACCCAAAATGATACAGGTTTGGGAGGAGAAGGCTCCGGAGTAGGAGGTCAGGACAGAGCAGGTAGCCCCGTGTCAACCAAGAAATTCTCAGACCTACCTGCCATGATAACCCATGATGGTTACCTGTGACAGCCAGGCTGGCTGGAGAGGGCCACTTTAGTCCTGTTGAACCATCCTGAGGGAAGGCTTGGCACTTGACCTTGAGGCTCTTGGGTCTCCAGGGCAGAGTGCTGCCCAATGTCCCAATTGATGTCATCTGTAGCAAGCCATTTTAGGAGACTTGTCCAAGGTTTGGACACTCTTTGGCCCAATGTCCTGCCTGTCTACAGATTAGGCATTTGCCTCATGCCTTGTCCTTTAAAGACTCGGGGTTTGCCATAGAGCTTCCCTGGAGGGTGGCCAGAATCTGAGGATGCCTTGTCTCTTTCCTTTTCTCCCGTTCCTGGGCCTTGGCCTCCCTCTCCTATTATCTGTTATAAAAGGTGTTGGTGTCTGTCTGGACCATCTCATCTAAAGAGGTAGCAGGGTCCTGTTGCTGTAGCTGTTGTAAGTTTATCCTGATGTCTGATGTACACTGGGACAGGAATTTGTCCTTTGAAATCACCTGTCCCTCATAAGAGTCTAAGTCCAGATATGACCATAATGTTCTTCCATGTCAATTCAAAGCCCAAGGTAATGTGTTGTAATGTATCTATATATTTGCCTGGGTCATCTGTATAGCTCCCAGGTCTTGTTTAATCTGCCTTAGTTCTAAGAGGAAGAAGGGCTTGTGGACCCAGGTTGGTCTGAAATCTCCTCCAGTTTCAACTAAGGATACTCTAGTTGGCTTTTGTGGAGGGCTTGCTCCTGGATATGGGGGCACGTTTGGGGGCACAAGGAAGGAGCACCAGGCAACTTGGAAGCCATAGGAGGTGAGCCTTCACAGGGAGCTTCCTTCTCTTGGTTGTCTGTGCCTAACACCATTTGCCTAGTACGCTCACTTTTGGGGCATACAAGAATCCCATACTTAAGACAGAGTTCCTTCCTATCTCGTAGTCAGAAGAAAACTTGGACATAGGGGATCTCTGTCCACTTCCTTTGTCTTTTGCAAAATTAGTCTAGCTCCAGGATAGTATTGTAACTTAAACTCCCATCCTCAGTCCAGTGTTCCTTGTCCTCCAGAGGATACCATGGCCACACAGTGGCACAAAAGAATTTTAAGCTACTTCTCCTTAGATTTAGAGGATCCAGCAACTTCCAGTTATCAAGGATGCATCTCAAGGGTGTCTATTGGGAAGTGGACTGGTTATTTCCCATCTGAAAGACAGTAATGACAGGGAGAGAAAACAAAAAACAAAAAACAAAAAAAAAAACCAAAAAACTAATAGCCCTCCTTCTATTTTATGGATGGAGCATTTCTGAAGCTTATCCTACCCAGTACTGTTGCAACCTGAGAGCCAGGCATCCCCGGGTCAGGGTGCAGATCCTCAGACAAGCTGAGGCATGACAGCCTCCTGGAGATCGAATCCATGGACAGATTGAGGCAGGTCAGCCTCTTGAGAATTGGGTCCCTGGGCATGTCGAGGCATGTTGACCTCCCGGGACCCATGGATTAGCAGATCCCCAAGCAGGTTGAGGTGTGACAACTTCCCAGGGGCCAAATCCCTAGGCAACTCGAGTCAGGTCAACCTCCTGAGACCCCCAGACTGGAGTTGGGTGTTCACAAGGTCTCCAGCATGACCAGTGCTGGGTAGGATTAAGGTTTTGTAATCTTAACTCATTGCTGGTTTGTCCACCACGGATGGGAATAGATACCATGATGTAAAGTAATCCAAGCCTGTGCCCTGAGACTGGGAACCTGGTGAAACAGCCATAAGTCTTATCCTCTTATTGCTCTGAGGGAATGTAAGTCACTGATTTCCTCCCCAGTCCTCAATAAGAACAGCTTAGGGTGTTTCCAATGGTGAACTTCTCATTGTCATAGATATACTCTAGGTAATAGCAGCAGTAATGACAAAGGAGTGGGTTTTCTGATCCTGTTAGGGGCATCAAGAGTATATTAATAATAAGCGGGGTGGAGCAATGTTGCCTACCAGGGGTCAGGGTCCTGGTTGTAGGAGTTAGTAAGTGGCTTAAGAACAAATTGATAAAAGGCAACAGACCAGATGTTCCATAAAAGTGGAGTGGAGATTTGATATGGGGGTATGTTTGTAACTTTAGGAGAAGGGTGGTCAGGGTGTAGGCCCGAAGGGCCTGCAGGGCTAACTCCCAAAGTGGCAAACACTCTCTAGAAGCCCACTTGCCTTTGAAGGGATGCCACCAACAAATGGACTTCTGTCAGTCATTGTGTGCCTGTCACCCACTCTAGTGGGTTCATTGAGAAATGCTGATGTTGCACATGTTGAAGGAAACATGGGAGATGAAGACCTGAATATCTAGAGGGATTGGCTATTATACAGTATTTCCCTCCCAAGGGCCAGCTATTTCCTGGTTGTCCCTCTGGAAGATTGTAGAAGCAACATTGTGGGCCCAGACGGGGCTCAGGAAGAGAGCATGAAACAGGAAGGAAGAGGGCATAGCCCAAGGAGTTGGCTTTGAAAGAATGACAGAGCCCAAGGACATAACATAAGTCAATTAAAATCAAATGGGTCCAAGATGACAAGTCAAATTCAACTAAACCTTGATCCTTAATCTGCAAGCTAAATGACACCCAGAGGTGCCAGGACAGTTCCAAGACACTGTCAAAAGACTGAGGAGTGGGTGATTCCCCAATTGTTGGAATGATCCTCCCACTCCTTAGCCTATGCAATAACCTAGCTTGGGAAAACTAACCACACCACATTCCATGGCCACTGCACTCCGCTCTGTGATGGCCCACACTCTTGGAGTGTGCTTCTCTCTAAACCCCAACAAATCCACCTCTTATCCATTGCTGTACCTCTCACTGAATTTTCTTTGCAATGAGACATCAAGAGCCTGAGCTTCATTAGCCTAAAACCAGGCACCATGGGTTTTCACCAGGCTAAAGTCCCAGTCAGATATGACTGAGTGAATTAGCGTAACAGAGTCCCTGTCACATGGGTTTGAGTCCCAATCTTAGATAAATGGTTTCAAGCACAACTTTCATAAATGGAAAGATGATGACCTGCCTGATACTTTGTAAACAGTGGCATAGATAGAGAGAGGAGCTGAAGGATGGGAGGAAAAAGCAGTGGGAAAAACATGTTGAGGAATCCCTTTCATAACCTGCCAGAAAATCTGCTAAATGCCTGACCTGTGCTTACAGTTTTCATTGGCTTAATCCTTTGCACAAATAAGATTAAGGACAGAAGAACCCCCACCTGCTTTGGCAACAGCTACTAGAGTGCAGAGGATAGTGGAGCCTTTGGGACACACTGGGAGTAGCCTCTCCAGAGTCCCTTGATTGCAAGCGCTGCCATTCGCCTATTCACAGGGAGTTTGAGGAAACAAGAAATGAGAGATTGTAAAGAAATTACGATTTTGTTAGCCATATGTCCTTCTTGCCATAGGGGCAAGGGCTTTCTACCCCAGCTGGAGGTCTCCTGGAATCTGAGGCTGAGCCATGTGAGCTTTCTGCCGAATTTGTTTTGCTGTCCCAGTTTCCAGCATGCTTGGTTTCTTGTCACTCCCACTGTGCTGGGTTTTCTTCACGTTCATCTTCCACCATGGGAGCTTTCCCCAATTTGGGCTTCTGTTATGCTTGGCCTCTGGGCTGAGCCAAGGTTGTTTCAGCCAGGTTAAATCCAATAAATATCACCACATATGTCGGGGGAGTTTGTAATCTCCTCAGTTCTGTCTCACTGCAGCAAAACCTTGAAGCAAAGGATGAAACAGTGTTACAGCTCAGTTTTATTTGGCAAGCAAGGGAAAATACATCCTTGAAGCGTGAGGGCAGGCTGACCCAAAAGACACAGAAGAGAAAGAAGATCAGAGAAGCAAGGGGCTCAATTTTGGCTCCTCTTTTAATATGTTTTTTCCTCCTCCCCACTCCCCCTCCCCGAGCCTGCCCTATGTAAAATGGGCAAGCCAGGAGTTTGCTTCACCTGAGGTTCTTGGACCTTCCTTTGTTCTATTTGTGTGGGCTTTTTCCTTTCTTTTTCTTTTAGCCACCACTAGATTGGACTCCTTTTTCTGATTCTAACTACCTAACAATGGTATCATATAGAGTATTTTCATTATCCTATAAAGCCTCTATG
Organism: Capra hircus; assembly: GCF_001704415.2. Lineage (NCBI taxonomy): Eukaryota > Metazoa > Chordata > Mammalia > Artiodactyla > Bovidae > Capra > Capra hircus. Next base: position 14,610,934 of record NC_030819.1, read on the forward strand.
CTCCATGTTCCACCTTTTCATCCTTTACCCCCACCTCCATCCTCTGGCAACCACTGAATTTTTTAGTCTTCATAGTTTTGTCTTTTTGTCATATAGTTACATTATATATTATGTAGCCTTTTCAGACTTCTTTCACTTAGTAGTAAGCATTAAGTTTCCTCCATGTCATTTCATGACTTGGTAGCTCTTTTCTCTTTAGTGCTGAATAACACTCTATTGCCTGGATAAATCAGTTCATTTATGTATTCACCTACTGAAGGATATCTTGGTTACTTCCAAGTTTGGTTAATTATGAGTAGGGCCACTATAGATATTTTGGGCTTCCCTGGTAGTGCAGACAGTAAATAATCTTCCTGCCATGTGGGAGACCTGGGTTTAATCCCTGGGTAGGGTAGATCCCCTGGAGGAGGGCATGGCAACCCACTCCATTATTCTTGCCTCGAGAATCCCCATGGACAGAGCAGCCTGGCAGGCTACAGTCAATGGGGTCACAATTGGACACGACTGAGTGACTAAACACACATAGGAATTTCATAGATTTTGAAAATTTGATTCCTCTTCTTTCAAAATTAAACATATAATGAACCAGCCTTCTTTCAATATGCATTCACCAGAGGAAGAGGCATCTCCTTTCTTCCACTTCCTGTTCTCCCCATATTTACATTAGCTGCATCATTGTCAAAATTAGCATATTATGTTTTCTACTTGTTTGTTTTAAAGAATGCAGGAAAATGTAATAAAACACCCAAATGGATCTACAAAAAGAGCCATTGCAACACAGAGATGGTTGCTCTATGGAAACTGAACATGTCGACTGATAGCCAGAGATGGATGGCAATGCTTGATAGTCAATTGTTGGCTGAAATTCTAAATTTAAAATAAGAAAAGTGGTTTGAGGATAACAGAGAGAGGTTGTGATCCTATAGGATGCACAGATGTGTGTTAGAAATATTCTGCCTGGCTGTTCTGATTAATAGTAAAGACTTACATCTTCTGGCTGTTGAAAAATGATAAATGTCCACATACACACGAGTTAGTGAAAAGGCTGGAAACTTTTGACCTAGAATTTGTTCTCAATTTGGAGAGAATGAATCTTGGGATACAAACAACTTATACTACAAACTTTGATTCTGAACTCTGTGTGGACACATGACATGGAGTTAAATGTACGCTTATAGACAAGAATTCCATGGATAGAGGAGTCTGGTGGGCTACAGTCCATGGGGTTGAAAAGAGCTGGACACAAATGAGCAACTAACACTCACTTTTCCACTTTGCAGACCAGCTCATCTGAAGAGGGGGCACCTCAGGCTTTCTGACCAAAACCACCATCTCTGGGGCAGAGGCCAGCTGCCTTTTCCCACTTGCCTCTTATCTAAAGTTACCACCTATCTTGTGTTCATAGAAATAAAATGTGCCACATCTGTAATTTAATTTTACTTTATTTTATTTATCTATCTATCTATCTATTTTTGGCCATGCTGCTTGGCTTGTGGGATCTTGGTTCCCTGACCAGGGATTGAATCCAGGCCCTTGGCAATGATAGTGTGGAGTCCTAACTACTGTACTGCCAGGAAATTCCCAACATCTGTAATTTTAGAATTTGTAGTAGTCATGTTAAAATCTAAAATGAACAAGTGAAAGTAATATTAGTAAGATATTTTTATATCCAAAAGTAATGTCAAAAGTAATATTGTTAAAACATGTAATCAGTATAAAAAATCACTAGTAAGAGGAAAAAGGTTTTCTTCTCTCTTTGAAGTGCATAATATATTTTATACATACAGCATACCTCAGTTTGGGCCAGATGCATCTGAAGTCTTCACAATCCTCCTTACTGTATTGGACAACCCATCATTCATAGTATTCGTTAGGATTGTTGTGGGTGCAAGGGAGTGAATATATTTTTTAAATAATTAGAAGGATGGTTCTGGTAGGTATCTTAGTTTGGGTTCCCTGGAAACAGACCTTGAGACAAGGATCTGAGTGGAAGTAGTTTAATTTGAAAGTGATCCTAGAAAAACACTTGGAGGGAGTGGAGAAGTGAGACAAAGAAGGGAAAAAGCCTATAAAGTCCTGTTACAAGTGCGTTAATGCTCAGGCAACTGGACTCCTTCCTGCTGGGTCACCCAGGGAGAGAATTGTTCCAACTGACAGGCAAGGGCACAGGGGCATTTATCTACCCACTCCCCATCCATCACTGGTTGAGGTTGGAATCCAGGGGGTTTTCCTCATCTTGCATATGACCCCACTGCTCTCCTGCAGATGGAAAAAGGCCCTTCAGCAGAGAGTTGCAGATAAGCAGTGAACTCTTTAGTCCTGGAGAAGAGTCAGAGGACTTGAGTTGGAAAGTGACAGCTTCTGCTCCAGCAGGTCACACAATCCAAGGAGGGATACTTTTAGTCTCAGGAGCCCCAGAGACTTGATGCCACTAAGACTCTACACCACTCATCCTGTTCACTTATGTGTCTTTAACTCCTGATTCAGTCTTGACACACAGTAGGTGTTTAATAAATAGTTGTTGATTGTATGACCTTTGGGTATCTCTTTGTACTTTCCAGCCACTCTGTGTAAATGGGAGACATGGCCACCAGCAGTTATGGGTCATACCTTTATAACTCCCTCATCAGAAAAGAAAGTGAAGTTTTTCCCTTTCTGTGCATGCATCCCTACGAAGACACTTCAGTTGTGTCTGACTTTTTGCAACCCTATGGACCATAGCCCACCAGACTCCTCTATTCATAGGATTCTCCAGGCAAGAATACTGGAGTGGATTTCCATGCCCTACTCCAGGGTATCTTCCTGACCTGGGGATGGAAGTCAAGTTTCCTACATCTCCTGCATTGGCAGGAGTGTTCTTCACCACTAGCACCACCTGGGAAGCCATCTTCCTGGTGCAGCCAAATAAGAACAACCAAGAACAGCAACAAAACATTCTCAAAGAAGAATGCCAGTTGACCTGGCATAGAGTTATATCTGTTATAACAGATACAAGATGATATCTGTCCCAAACCCTTTGAATACAGACAGGGCATATTATAATTGGCTAGATATAATTTGGGTGTCCACTTCTGAGGTTCGAGAGGAAGATATGTTACTAGAAGTTATTCAGTCAGTCAATTGTGTCCAACTCTTTGTGATCCCATGGACTGCAGCAGGCCAGGCTTCCCTGTCCTTCATCATCTCCTGGAGCTTGCTCAAACTCATGCTCATTGAGTTAGTGATGCCATCCAACAATCTCATTCTCTGTTGCCCCTTTCTCCTCCTGCTCTCAATCTTTTCCAGCATCAGGGTCTTTTCCAATGAATCACTTCTTATCATAAGTTATCTAAAGTATTGGAGCTTCAGCTTCAGCATCAGTCCTTCCAATGAACATTCAGGAGAATTTCCTTTAGGATTGACTAGTTTGATCACCTTGCAGTCCAAGGGACTCTCAAGAATCTTTCACAATACCACAGTTCAAAAGCATCAATTTTTTCGATGCTCAGCTTTCTTTATGGTTCAACTCTCATATCTATACATGACTACTGGAAAAATCTTAGCTTTGACTAGATGGACCTTTGTTGGGAAAATAATGCCTCTGCTTTTTAATATGCTGTCTAGATTTATCATAACTTCTTCCAAGGAGCAAGCATCTTTTGAATTTGTGGCTGCAGACACCACCTGCAGTGATTTTGGAGCCCAAGAAAATAAATTCTGTCACTGTCTCCATTGTCTCCCATCTATTTGCCATGAAGTGATGGCATTAGATGCCCTGATCTTTGTTTTCTGAATGTTGAGTTTTAAGCCAGCTTTTTCACACTTCTCTTTCACTTTCATCAAGAGGCTCCTCAGTTCCTCTTTACTTTCTACCATAAGGGTGGTGTCATCTGCATATGTGAGGTTATTGATATTTCTCTTGGCAATTTTCACTCCATGGTATGCTTCATCCAGCCAGGCATTTCACATGATGTACTCTGCAGAGAGTACAATATACAGCCTTAAGGTACTCCTTTCCCAGTTTGGAACCCATCCATTGTTCTATGTCCAGTTCTAACTCTTGCTTCTTGACTTGCATACAGGTTTCTCAGGAAGCAGGTAAGGTGGGCTGGTATTCCCATCTCTTTCAGAATTTTCCAGTTTGTTGTGATCCACACAGTCAAAGGCTTTAGCGTAGTCAATGAAGAAGAAGTAGCTGTTTTTCTGGAATTCCCTTGCTTTTTCTATGATCCAACGGGTGTTGGCAATTTGATCTCTGGTTCCTCTGCCTTTTCTAAATCCAGCTTGAGCATCTGGAAGTTCTCAATTAACATATTGTTGAAGCCTAGCTTGGGGAATTTTGAGCATTATTTCGCTATTGTGTGAAATGAGTGCAATTGTGCAATAATTTGAACATTCTTTGGTACTAGAAGGTGGAGTGACAAAGAGATTGTCACTATATTCAGAACTCTGAATACTCACTGGAGCATGTAGATTGTGAATGCCTTTTGTCCTATATGTCTTGATAGAAAAGTGCTTGAAGACCAGCACTATCTTAGCTGAACTAGTTTAGTACTGCTTTTATATTTCCTGCAGATTTAACACTTTATGATTTGACTATTTGATGGAGGTGCTATGAACCATTAATAACTTATGGTTTACACAGTTACAATTTGCATCATGTGTCCCTGGAGTTTATCTGGGAATGAATCATCAAGTCCAGCAAGATTGAATCTCTCCTTAGATGGTGTCTCATTATCCTCATTTGAGTCAATGGCTGGCTGCATTAACTCAGCATCATATTTTCAATGTTTATCCATGTTGTAGCTTGCATCAGTATGTCTATCTATTTTATAAAATGCCAGATAATACCCCTCTGTCTATAATACCATGTTTCATTTATCAGTTGATGTACCCTTGATTCCCTCCATCCCAACTCAGTTTTTACTTTTATGAATAGTGTTGTTATGAAATTTGTATGTACATTTTTATGTGGACATGTGTCTCATTCATCTTGGGTAGATATCTAGGAGTAGAATTGCTGGTTTATATGGAAACTTTGTAGCTGTACCATTTTACATTTCTGCCAGCAATGTAGAAGGTTCTAGTTTCTCCATATCCTCTTCAACACTTGTTAATGTCTTTTTAGTTATAGTACTGAACCTTTTAAGATCGAGAAACAAGTACATATAGAGACCTTATGACCTCTTCCCTATGTTTGTACGTTCTATGCCTGGCTTAGTGGTCATGCACCTATAAAGCATTCACTAAATATTTGTTGAATGAATTTTTTTAAAAAAACAACTTTTTGTATGTTGTCTTTTTAGATTTTACAAAGTGCATTCACAAATGGTGAGGCTCCCATTAACCTTATAGGACATAGCACAGATAGGAATTTCCTATGTAGACCTGAGTGGTTAGTCAGAAAGTTTAGGAAAGAAGTGAAGCATCTAGAGCGCTGGTCCCCTGGCTTCATATCCAAACTTCTTTGTACAAATCAACACTGATTTTCAGTATGTTTTACAAATATTATATTCATTATTGTTCATAAAAGAGTGCTAAGAAGTTTCAAAAAATAAAGACAGCAGAAACTGAAGGGACTGAGTGTATTTGGCAGTTTGGAGATGACTAAGCTTCCCGGGTGGCGCTAATGCCGCATGCCAATCCAGGAGATGTAAAAGATGCAGATTCCATCCCTGGGTCAGGAAGATCTCCCAGAGAAGGAAATGGCAACCCATGCAAGTCTTCTTGCTAGAGAATCCCATGGACAGAGGAGCCTGGAAAGCTATGGTCCACAGGGTTGCAAAGACTCAAACGCGAGTGAAGCAACTTAGCAAACACACACAGTTACCATCCTGAGATAGTTGTGGGGATTGAAGAGAACAGTCGGTGGCAGTCTGACATGGAAGCCACTAAATTTCCAACCTCAGCAAACAATTCCTCTTTCTTGAAGGAGAACTAGTAGCTGAGTGTTTACAGTGCTGGAACAGGTAGGTAATGTAAATGAGAACTGTAAATCAGGTAGATCTGGTTATATACATTGTAGATTGCCTTATCTGAGAAAGAGCTAACACAAGAAAGGTAGGTAATTGAAAAACTTAATTTTCAGCTCTAATCATTTTCTTTTTGTGACAGAAAATTTCAAACATGCATGAAATATCAAAAAAATAGGATAATAAACCACTATCATGCCTATCAATAGAAAATTGTCAATATTTTGCCATATTAAAAAAATTTTAAATACATTAACACTTTCTTTAAAAGCTGTTTCCCCTCCAGGTTTATTGAGGTATAACTGACAATCGATAATAGTTTATGTTTAAAATGTACAACCTGATGACTTGACAGTGCATGCGTGCTGAATCCTGTCTGACTCTTTTGATGCTATGGACTGTAGTCCACCAGGCTCCTCTGTCTGTGGGATTCTCCAGGCAAAAATACTGGACTGAGCTGCCATTTAGAGATTGAGCTCATGTTTCCTGAGTCTCCTACATTGACAGGCAGATTCTTTACCACTGTGCCAGCTGGGAAGCCCCGATGACTTAACACACATATTGTTGTTCCTGTTCAGTTGCTAAGTCCTGTCCAACATTTTTTGACCCCATGGACTACAACACACCAGGCTCTCCTGTCCTGCACTATCTACTGGAGTTTGCTCAAATTCTTGTCCATTGAGTCGGTGATGCTATCTAACCATCTCATCCTCCACTGTCCCCTTTGCTCCCTTTGCCTTAATCTTTCCTAGCATCAGGGTCTTTTCAGCACAACCAAATTAATCAGTGTGGCCCCCACTACATAAATTAACCATTTCTTTTTTCTTTTTTTATGTTGAAAAGATCTAAGATCTACTCTCTTAGAAAGCCCAATGTACACAGTTCAGTATTATCAATTGTAACCACATTGTTGTACACCAGTTCTCCAGAACTTATTTATAACTTGCCTGTGTGCTTGCTAATTTGCTCAGTCATATCCAACTCTGCAACCCCATGGACTGTAGCCAGAAAGGCCCCTTTCTTCATGGGATTTTCCAGGCAAGAATATTGGAGTGGGTTGCCATTTCCTTCTCCAGGGGATCTTCCCAATGAAGCCAAAAGCCTTAATTAATCATACCATTTTAGCCAAGGTACATCATCATAATAAAGTGATCCTATTATAAGCACCACAAGCTTTGATTTCCTTCTTTTAGGGTGGAAGGGAAGGGAAACTGCTGAGCTGGAAAGATGGCCACACAAATAACTAGACTTCTGAGTGGGAGTCCAAGATTTTGTTCTTTCAGCCCTACTGTCATTAATTCATTCAAATAGTGCAGTCTAGGCACCTTCCCTACACAGTGACCATCCACCAGTGAGACAGACCACACTAGACTTGGACTTGAGTCCAAGTGAGGATTCATCATTTACTGATCCTATGACTTTGGAGAAGTGCTGTCCTTGAGCCTCATCTTTCTTATTTTTGTCAAGTAGGGATAATAATAGCTTCTTGAATGGGGCATTGTTAGAGTTAAAAATGATGGAAGTTCCCCACAAATGCACATACCTGCGTTCTGTAACATATGCCACTGTTATTCTACTAGGCCCTGAGCACATGATTAAAGAAATCATAAAGCAGTCTTTTTCTCCCCATAATCCCCTTTCCCAGTCTAAGAGGGCAGCAAAAAGCTTACAGAGGTCCCCTGCACAGATCAATATGTGAGATGCCAAAAGCCTATCTCCAATAACAGCATTCAGTCATCTTCTAAAATCGTTCAAGCTCTTCTAATCATGTTTCCTTTCCTTAGGTCTTGCAGCTCTACATACATAATCTGTGCTAAATCCTGCTGTTGGTGGAAGTCAAATGCTTAAGCACCAGTTGTGTTGTCCAACCCAAGTTCCTGTGCTTGAGGTAAAGTGAGGCCAAACAAACCAAAATGTTGGAGTTTGAAGCAGAGAAAGGTTTATTGAGATTAAGCAAAGTATACAGGCAGCTCATGCTATAAAGACCAGAACTCTCTGATGGACTTCAGGGGATAATTTTAAAAGGCAAAGTGAAGGAGAAAGTCCAGTGTATGTGATCAACTGTTGCATTATTTTCCGATTGGTTGATGGTGAGGTAACAGGGTGGTGTCACAGGGTTTTACATTATCAGTCTTTAGGCTCTAGCTGGTGTGGGGGCTCCCTGCTTGTGGCCATCATACAGTTAACTTCTTCCATCTGGTGGGGGTTTTAGTATCTGCAGAATAACTCAGGAATGTACATTTGATATTGTTATCTATTAATATGTCCTTCAGGAAGGAACTATAGATTCTGTGACTGTTGCATGGCTTATCTAGTGTTTAATTTTGTTTTTAAACTACATGTTCACATTCGTTTAGTCTTTTGAAAAAATAGTTTTATTTCTTTTTGGCTATGCTGGGTCTTCACTGCTGCACAGGCTTTTCTCTAATTGCATTGGGCAGAGGGCTATTCTTGATTGCAGTTGAGCAGACTTCTCATTGCACTGTCTCTAGGGCATGCAGGTTTCAATAGCTGTGGCAGGTGGGTTCAATAGTTGCTGCTCCCAGATTCTAGAGCACAGGTTCAAGAGTTGTGGCCCCCAGGGTTAGTTACTTCAAGGCATATAGATCTTCCCCGACCAGGGATCCAACCTGTGTCTTCTGCATTAGCAGGCAGATTCTTTACCACTGAGCCACCAAGGAAGCCCCAGCCATCAATTATTGAGCCACCTCTTGTGATTCAGAGGAGACATGGGAGACTAAAGCTTTTCTACAAAAGGGAAGCAGGCAGAGGGCATGAGGTGGTGTGCTCCATCCCAGGAAGGCCCCATAGGGTCCTGCTGCATTACAGTTGGAGTACTTCCCACAGCGCCCTTGTTTGGTCCTGATGAGGGCAGAGTGCCCAGAAGGCAGGGTGCTATCTCTTTCGGCCAGCTCTCTCCTGGTCTCTCCACAGCTGACGGGCGTTTCTGAGCAGATGCGGCTGATAGAGTTGGTACCTCCTTTCTCCACCTTCTGGGTGGGTGCCTGGGCTCATAGCTCTCACTTCGGCAGAGTTTGCAGACAGGTGCCTGAACGCGGGCGCCCTGGTGCAGGACTCCGAGTGCAGCACCGTCCTACCCGCCTCCATCAGCTGCGCCAGCATCCTCTCCGCGCACCTGCGTGTGGCTCCTGTCTGGCCACCCCTTGTCCCGCTGTCCACACCGCTCCCAACTCAGGGCTCCAGGAGGCGCCTAGAGGGTGGTCCAGAAGGCTGGGATCAGGCAAGAGCTGCCGCTCCATTTCCAGAAGCAGGTGGTTCTGGGGTACCGCCTAGCGGACTGGCACTGTGGTTGAGCCTCCAGCATCCCAGTCGGCGCCACCATGAGCAGTCCGAGCAACTCCCCTGACAAAGCGGCGCCCGCGCCCGAGTCCACGCCGGCCCCGGAGCCTATGCCGGCCTCGGAGCCCACGCCGGCCCCGGAGTCCACGCCGGCCCCGGAGCCCACGCCGGAGCCCCAGCCGGAGCCTTCGCCGGTCCCGGCGCCGGAGCCCGTGGCCGCTGACAAGACGCACTTGGTGTACCCGGAGGTGAATCCCAACCCGCTGCTGCACTCGAACTTCTGTTCCCTCCTGTTTCTCAGGTGAGCGCCCCGTCTGAGCTGTGACCCGCCTGCCGCAGGCACATTTCAGTGACCAAGGGGAGCTTCAGGGCGAGGGAGCATTTTCCGCGGGCGCCCAGGTAGCTGGTGGAGCCTCCCCACTCCGGCCGCGTGGTCCCCGCCTGCGCCTGGGCGTGAGGAGTGAGTGGAAGTCCTGGGCGTAGGAGCGGGACCCAGAAACCTGGTATCCGGGGCGCAGGATTTCCCAGCCTGGCCTCTCGCTGCTCCAGCATCCTCCAGGGCCCTGAAGCAGGAGGCAGGAAGGTTAAAAAACCAGATTGCCCCCGGGGGAGTCGCCACCCAAACGGAGAACGAACTGGATCCCTACATTCCACCTTTACCGGGCTTCCCCAGTACAGCTCAGGATTTCCAGTTCTAAACTAATTTGCACCCTTTCCCCTCTAAGCAAGCAGTTTATGAACAGCTTCCTTTGTCTAATTAGTGCCCTGCCATTAGATGTCTTTGCCATCTTCCAGTGATGTCCCCACCATTTCCCATGTAACTTAGGTGACACGTGGGTTTCAGCTGCGCTGGGCTCTGTCTGTCCCTGTGTCTATGACCATGTCTTTCTTTCCCTCCCTCTCTCTCTTCCTGTGTGGCTCACACTGCATGTCCTGGTACCTAGTTGTGACAAATTTCATGTATGTAAAAAAAAAAAAAAAACTCTATTGTTTTTTGTTTAATGAATGGGGACCTTGTTCTTGAACATGTTTTACTTTTGCCTGGTATATACAGCTTGGAGTAGAGTGTGCATTTGATCACAGCCCCTTTCCCTGTTGTGAATATTTCTGCTTTCACCTTTGAGCACCACTTGGGGCATAAGGTCACTGAAGGCTGTGGGGTCTAATCCTCATCTTTAGCCTTTGGGGAAGAGGTGAAAGATCTTGATGCAGGTGGTTCTACCTAGGAGTCATTTGGTCCTGAAATCACTCAGGGGTCCCTGAGATGGGAGGAAACACACAGATGAAAAACAGCACAGAGAGGTTTAAGAAAGTTTTCCCTCTGGTAACTGGCAGTACTAAACAGCTGGGCCTGAACCTTTGGGTTTTAATTGCTCTTGGATGATAATTAGATTTTTTTGTTTCTAGACCCTAACCCATTCATATTTCCCATAAATTCTGACATCTCCTTTTTTAAGGGGAAGATATAGGGGATCCTCATGGGATGGGAGCCACTGTGCTTATCTTCATGGTAGTGTGTTCAGTGTGTGTAGCCACATCTCTTGGCCATTTGGCAGCCCTTAAGGCAAGAGAGGCCTAGAAATAGGAGTGTAGGGGTAGTTACTATAAATAATAACAAAAGAGACACATGTCTCTTTAACTTCTGCAGGGCAGGCAACTCTCCAGTCATGTTCTATTTGTAGATTTGCAAAATGTGTGTGTGTCTGTGTGGAAATGGGAAAGTGAAGACTCCTCATTGATTTGGGTAGCCACCTGTTTCCAGTTTTCCTGCTGGAGGGGAAGAAGCTAGTACCTCTTACCTCACACCTGAAGGAAGAGAGGCACTGAAGCAGAGAGGCTGAGTAAATTGTCCACATCACACAGCTAGTAAGTGGTGGAGTTGGATCTCAAGAAAGTAGGATTTATTTCTGTTACCTTATAGATTTGCTGATATTTTGGTTGTTTCTTAATCTTTCCTCCAGAACTCTTTTTGTATACCTGTGCACATGCATGCATCTTTTCTATAAAACTAGTTCATTTATTTATGACATTGTTATGTTCAGAGCATGGTATTTAATTGTCATTTATGCAATCTTGTACTTTAGTTTAATGTAGTTTATTGCTAATTATGATATGCATATCCATGAACCTATACTTTGGTGTATCTTTCCTTTTCCTATAGTCCTAGGAATACGATAATTGGTGAAAGGTTGAATTGCTTTCCACAATGTTCAGATCAATTTGCCCTCTTCTATTTTGTTTTGCCACACTGCAGTGCATGTGGAATATAAGTTTCTGACTGGTAATAGAATCTAGGCTCTTGGCTATGAAAGCTCTGAGTCTTAGTATCTGGACTGCTAGGGATCTGCTAGTTTGCCCTCAGAGTAGCTCTTAGTGTGCCTATTTTGTTGCCAACTCTGAGTATGTGAATTACATTTTTTTCAAGGGCTAAAGTTAAAAAAAATGAAAAAATTTTAATTTGAATTTATTGATCTATATAGATGGAACTTTTTTTTGAAACATTTACGTCTATTGATCATTTATGTTTGTTTCTTTGAATTGTCTATTAATAGATTTTTTTCTCTCTGAGTAATTTATATTTTGAAATAATTTTCAATAATGCTTATAATATTTTTCCAGATTTTCATTTGTCCTTTACTTTAGAGCGATCATTATTTATGTTGTTTTCTCCTGTTGGTTTTTAACCTTTTTTAAATTCCAGCATCGTCTACCTCTCTGTAAACATTTTATTTCAGCATTTTTGTTTCATTTCTAAGAATAAAGGCAGCTAAAATTTCTTTTAGTATTTGATATAAGATAGTCCTCCTCCTTTTTTCTGAAACAGCTCTTCTTCCCATCATGGTTTATTGAATGATTCTTCCTTTTACCCTTATTGGAAATCAGTGGCACAACTCATGAACCATGTCCAGTCTGCTGAGACTCTCCCTGGCAATGTCCCCGCTGTCCTCACTGCAGCCTCTGGGGTGAGCTCTGCATTTCTCTCCACCCTCGTCCCAGAGGCCAGCAGGTTGAGGTGAGTGCAGGACCTGTCCCCAGAGATGAGGGTGAGGCAGGGCCTTGGACCAGAAGCACTTGGCCCTTCAGGGAGTGGTTACATCCTCACTACCCTGACACTGGTCACGTCACAGTCAGTGAACTGTCCCCTTGCAAAGGGAGTGTGGAAGTGGAAACTGTCACTAGTGTTAAGACAGACTCTCCAGAGATTCTTGTCAGAGAAACTGATGACATGAGGGGGACGTGAACTGGCTGAATGCTGAGATGGTTTAGAGAGATTGGTCCTGTTAGGTCCTCAGTAACTCAACCATGAAAGCATAGAAATATTTAATATCAAACCAGATTTCTTAGCACCATTTTCAGAACAATACTTGCATGAATTTTGTTGTTCTTCATTAAAAGTCAGAAAATCCACATGTTGTTGATGGAGGCTGGGTGAGCTCTCCAGGGCTCTTTCTCTGATCTTGATCTGTTCCCCTTTCCTAAGCATTTCATGTGATGAGTTTTGCTGACTTTATACAATAACTACATCCCCAAGCAAGATGTAGAATATCCCAAAGGTATATTCAAATTTACTACCATGTCTTTAAGGCAAAATAAAAAGCCTAACATATCCAAATTTATCACCTATAGTTTATGCTTGATCTCTTTGGTCTTTATAGTTCTGCATCTGGTCAGTCTGAGAGGTATTAGCTAATGTCCACTCAGATGTGTAAAGTGGATAATTTGCCTTTCTGAGTTGTCCATGGGTCCCCTGATCATGTTGACTCTCTTTCCTCTGTTGCCTTGACTATATCAGATATTTCTGCAGCAAAGATGGCTTTATTCAGGATCAGCAGAGAATCGCAGTTCCATACCTGCAACCAGAGTGAGCCATGTGCAAGTCCCCAAAGGGCAAGGGATGAAGAGCATCTTTATAGAAGGGAAAAGGAAGTTGGGAGGACTGTCAAAACAAGTGTCCATGGCTTTTCAATGGCTGAGTCCTTGCCAGGAAGGAAGAAGAGTCTTTCTTCTTCCTGCTGCACTCTGCTATTGCTGTAACCTCAACTATCAAAGTTATCAGAGGCTTTCTACTGGGGACCACACAGGATTGCTGCAGAGCACTGTCGGGGGTGATGGCTTCCCTTTGTCTGACAGGACTTTGTTCAGAGCATCAGCGATCCTCTCAGAGGACCCCCACAGTAGCTTTGGGAAGTGTTACCACCACATGTTCCTCCTGTTTGTCAGAGGCCAATACTGAGAGCATATGTGGCTAGTTCAAGTTCTTATAACCAGAAAGCTGTGATCTAGACTTTAACACAGGAAGATTTCACACCTGAGGTGTATTGAGTAGAATTTTTTCTCATTTAATTTAAAAATAGTAATAAAGTGTGCATAACATAAAATTTACCATCTGAATTATTTTTAAGCATTTGGTTCAATGTTGTTAAGTACATTCACATTATTGTGCAACCAGTTTCCAGAACTCTTCACCCTGCATCAGTATGTCATCAAACACTAATTGCCCACTCCCCTTTCCCTCAGCCTCTGACAACTACACAGTCTGTTTGTTTCTTTCTGAATTTGACTACTCTCAGCACCTTTATGAAAATGGAATCATACAGTGTTTGTCCTTTGTGACTGCAGTGTTTTACACCCCCACCATCAGTGTGCAAGTGTTCCAGTTTCTCCATATCCTTGCCAAGCCTCCTTTTGTTGCTCATCTTCCTCCCTTCTCCTTTCCTCCTTCATCTCCCCCGCCTTGTCCCCCCTCCTCCCTTCCTTCACCTCCTCTTTCTACCTCTCCCTCCTCCTCCTTCTTCTTCACCCCTTCTAATAGTGTGAAGTGGTGTCTGATTGTGATTTTGATTTGCATTTCCCTAAGGATTCAAGTGGCTTTAGTAAAGAACATGCCTGCCAATGCAGGAGACATAGGAGATATGGGTTCAATCCCTAGGGTCGGGAAGATCCCCTGGAGAACAGCATGGAAACCCACTCCAGTATTCTTGCCTGGAGAATCCCATGGACAGAGGAGCCTGGTAGGCTACAGTCTATAGGGTCACACAGAGATGGACATGAATGAAGCGACTTAGCACACACAAGGATTTGTGATGTTAAGCATCTTTTCCTCTGCAAGGAAACCTTTTTTTTTTTTTCTTTCCATACTTTGTCTGCTTTATTTCACTACATGAAGTTAAGCAATAAGGCAAAACAGTAACCTGTCATTCATAAAGACCAAGGAGTGCCTCTCATTCCCAAAAGGGACCAAGAAGGATATTCTTACAAATGTGCATGATATTTAGCTCATTATGCCTATAAACAGCCTAAACAAAAGAAAACTCTGGGGCACAAATCAAATTACAAATTCAAATTAACCATTAAGTTCCCCAAATTGTAGTTTCTATGCTAATGACATCTAATTGGTCTTCAGTGGCCCACACTGACTATAAAAATCTGCAAGCAGACTTTTAAAAAGGGTCTTTCAGAGTAAGTCCTGCTGCTAATTGTCTGAGTATTTCCTATAGGGAATAACTGTAGGATGAATGACCCAGGTGTTTCAAATCTGTTAAGTGGTTAAAGCACAGAGACAAATGCTTTTGTTTTAGAAGGAAATTTAGAGCAACAGATATTAAGGGTCATGGTGATGCTCACCTGGAGTGAAAAATTGGAGTAGAGGACAATTGAGGCCCTGGGTCCTCAGTGCTTGGGTCCAGTCTTCAGACTCCTGTACTGGAGTTCTTTAGAGGTGCCAAGTTGCCAGGATTAGCAAAATCTGAAATTCAGTCTCTCTTTTTCCTTCTTTAATAGTTCATAGATGTTCATTTACTTAAAAAATAATTCTTAAACATCTCCTGTGTACCCATGTTGTACTAGGAATAATGCAATAAATAAGAGAAACATGATCTTTGCTCATGGGTTATTATTGTCTGGCTTTGGAAATTTCCTTACCCAGTAAAATAGTGTTAATCCTTGGGCTATTTCTACATATTATTAACATGTAGCTAATACATAATCAATTTGAATAGGGTTTGGAGGAATCCTTTATACAGTTACTGTTTTTCATTTTGTGAAGTGAAGTGGAAGTTGCTCAGTCATGTCCAGCTCTTTATGATCCCGTGGACTATACAGTCCATGGACTTCTCCAGGCCAGAATAATAGAGTGGGTAGTTATTCCCTCCTCCAGGGGATTTTCCCAACCTAGGGATCGAAACCAGGTATCCCACATTGCAGGCGGATTCTTTACCAGCTGAGCCACCAGGGAAGCCCTTTTCATTTTATAGTTAATAAGTAATTTGCAGAAAAATGATTTGAGGTTATATGAATACCATGCTGCACATCAAACTTTCAACCACTAGGCTTAGCTTCCATTGATAATTTTCTAACTCCATTGTTCATTCTATGTTTATTTGCATTCTTGAATGCAAGAGCTTTCCCTTCTCTCATATATATGTAGCAGTGTGGATTCATGGATCCTTTGGTTATTTAATAGATTGTGATTCATTGCCCTTTATTTTGATGCCTAAAGAATCCCAGATTTGTTTAGCAAGAGCAATTCAAGCTGGCTTCTCTGTCCTCCTACACATCCTCATGATTCCTTGAGTGCTTCCTTATTTTATGGCGCAAGTTGTCCCAGGTCCATCTTCTGCTTTCTCTGCCTGTTGGTCTCAGCCTGTAGACTGTGATGTGGTTGGTAGTAATGCCTGGGGCTCTGCTCATCTTGGCCTGTACTAGTTACAGCAGCCCCCACAGGCATTCCCCTTCTGGAGCCAGTATTGTGGTTGGACTGGCCCTTGTGATTCTTAGGATTGTGAGACACATCTTAGCAACAACCTTCAGGGAACTTTCAAATGCCAAGGTATATCACTCACATGACCTGAAGAGTACAAGGCATGCCTGGAGCTATATAATGAGGTCCTAGGCAGAAAGAGAGAGAGAAAGAGACTGTGAAAACTAGTGAGTGAAAGAGCTTGGACCTGGTGTTCTGTCTTTTGGGGATCGAGGGTGGGGTGTGCTAGGATTTAGCAGGTTCACTTTATTGGTGAATTTAAAAAATAAGAGCGGGAATTAAAGAGCGGGAAGGGAGAAGCAAGCAGTCAGTGAGATGGTCTGTTATCAGGTCAACCAGCACTTTCTGAAAAAGAGAACTTCATGGGTGGGGCGGTCTGGCTCCTTATCTAATTGTATAACTGACTCATGTTCATTGGAGATGGATAGCTTTGAGGTGTATGTCTCCAAAGCTTAATGTCAGGCATTTATATTGCAATTAAGAAAGGTGATTATCGGGTGCTAAAACACACTGCCCCAACCTTGGAACCAGCCACTTCCTCAAGGAACCTTGGTTCCTTTTAGAGAAGAAAGATATTAATAAGTAAGGATCTGGGTGGAGGGGGCCAAAGGGACAGACTTCCCTAAAGTAAGTCATGGGAATGTAACGTCTGGTAGAGTGACCACAGTTATAGCGCTTTATTGCATATTTGAAAGCTGCTGAGAATTGACCTTAAAAGTTCTCACCACAAGAAAAAAATAATTGTGTATGTTGAAAAAATTAACTTTGAGATCTGGGTCAGGAGTGTTCTTTGCTACTAGTATGTCATTGCTTCCAGGGTCTCTCAGGATATAGAGCTAGACAGTTCAGTTCAGTTCAGTCACTCAGTCGTGTCCGACTCTTTGTGACCCCATGAATCGCAGCATGCCAGACCTCCCTGTCCATCACCACCTCCCAGAGTTCACTCAAACTTACGTCCATCAAGTCAGTGATGTCATCCAGCAATTTCATCCTCTGCCATCCCCTTCTCCTCCTGCCCCTAATCCCTCCCAGCATCAGAGTCTTTTCCAATGAGTCAACTCTTCGCATGAGGTGCCCAAAGTACTGGAGTTTCAGCTTTAGCGTCATTCCTTCCAAAGAACACCCAGGGCTGATCTCCTTTAGAATGGATTGGTTGGATCTCCTTGCAGTCCAAGGGACTCTCAAGAGTCTTCTCCAATGCCACAGTTCAAATGCATCAATTCTTCGGCTCTCAGCTTTCTTCCCAGTCCAGCTCTCACATCCATACATGACCGCAGGAAAAACCATAGCCTTGACTAGATGGACCTTTGTTGGCAAAGTAATGTCTCTGCTTTTGAATATGCTATCTAGGTTGGTCAGAACTTTCCTTCCAAGGAGTAAGTGTCTTTTAGTTTCATGGCTGCAATCACCATCTGCAGTGATTTTGGAGCCCCCACCACCAAAAAAAAAGTCTGACACTGTTTCCACTGTTTCCCCATCTATTTCCCATGAAGTGATAGGACCGGATGCCATGATCTTCGTTTTCTGAATGTTGAGCTTTAAGCCAACTTTTTCACTCTCCACTTTCACTTTCATCAAGAGGCTTTTTAGTTCCTCTTCACTTTCTGCCATAAGGGTGGCATCATCTGTGTGTGTAAATATCCATTTTTTTCTTCCATATTTCTATATATTTACAGTGTAGACTATTTTTTTCAAAGCCCATGAATGTAGGATTCTAATTAGAGTTGTATAATTTGAATATATACCACTCTCCTTTTCTCTTAATTTTTAACAGGTGGATAAACCCCTTTTTCCTATTTGGTCATAAATGGAAATTGAAAGAAAATGAGATACACTCAGTACATTCAGAAGATTGCTCCCAGCACCTTGGAGAAGAGCTGCAAGGGTGAGCACAGACAGCAGGGAGAAGGGAAGGAAGAGTGAGAATTTCCACGTGGGGCTAAAGGTGTGCAGGGGCTTTGCCTTCCTCTGGGTTCTCGTGAGCCTCCTTCCCTGAGTCTGCACGCTCACTCACCCCCTCAGGCTGACCCCAGGCTTAGCCCACTTTGGAGGCTGAGGGAGCCTGTGTTCCCTGTGCATCTGTGGATGTGAAGGGAGCCCGCAGCCAAGGCCCTGGAGGCCAAGCTCTGTCCCCAGAGGTGGGGTCCCTGGAGGACAGTGTCTACCCTTCTGAGCTGCTCATGACCTGTGAATGAAGCAAAGCCTCAAGGCCTGTTTTTCTGGTGCTTCAGTCTACACCACTCATCTTTCAGGAGCCCTGTGAGAGGTTAGCCAGTATCTATGGGGGCAGCCACAGAGTGCCCTGTAGTGAAGGCTTATCTTCTACTTTGGCCCCTCCCCCATTTTCCCTATGACAGGGCTGTTCTTTACTGTGCTTTTTCTTATCACAGGTACTGGAAGCAAGAAGTTGAAAGAGCTGAGAAAAGTGGATGGAAGCCTTCTTTAGGGAAAGCAATCATAAAGTGCTACTGGAAATCCTGTTTGTTATCTGCAATTTTTATATTTTTTGAGGTAAAGACTTTAATATACAGTGCATTGCTTTCATTGTACGTGGGCCAGTACTGAGATGGATGCGACTGGTGAGAGAGACCAGTGGTTTAACATCCTGTAGCCTAGTGGTTGTATTTATCTTCAGCATAAACAGGCGTTTACCTAGGGAATTGGTCCTCTGGAGATTACTATTTGTCTTTTAATCAATAAACACATAGTGTCATGGGAGGAAAGACTGAGAAGCAAAGACATTTTAGACCATGTTAGGACATCGTTGATGCTCAGTAAATGATATAAATGCTAAAATTAATCCTTGATCAAAAGAGTATCCTAAGATGCTGGACTGGAAGAAGTACAAGCTGGAATCAAGATTGCCGGGAGAAATATCAATAACCTCAGATATGCAGATGACACCATCCTTATGGCAGAAAGTGAAGAGGAACTAAAAAGCCTCTTGATGAAAGTGAAAGTGGAGAGTGAAAAAGTTGGCTTAAAGCTCAATATTCAGAAAATGAAGATGATGGCATCTGGTCCCATCACTTCATGGGAAATAGATGGGGAAACAGTGGAAACAGTGTCAGACTTTATTTTTTGGGGCTCCAAAATCACTGCAGATGCTGACTGCAGCCATTAAACTAAAAGACGCTTACTCCTTGGAAGAAAAGTTATGACCAACCTACATAGCATATTCAAAAGCAGAGACATTATTTTGCCAGCAAAGATCCATCTAGTCAAGGCTATGGTTTTTCCAGTGGTCATGTATGGATGTGATAGCTGGACTGGGAAGAAAGCTGAGAGCCGAAGAATTGATGCATTTGAACTGCGGTGTTGGAGAAGACTCTTGAGAGTCCCTTGGACTGCAAGGATATTCAACCAGTCCATTCTAAAGGAGATCAACCCTGGGGTTTCTTTGGAGGGAATGATGCTGAAGCTGAAACTCCAGTACTTTGGGCACCTCATGCGAAGAGTTGACTCATTGGAAAAGACTCTGATGCTGGGAGGGATTGGGGGCAGGAGGAGAAGGGGACAACGGAGGATGAGATGGCTGGATGGCATCAGTGACTCGATGGACGTGAGTCTGAGTGAACTCCGGGAGTTGGTGATAGACAGGGAGGCCTGGCGTGCTGCGATTCTTGGGGTCGCGAAGAGTCAGACACGACTGAGAGACTGAACTGAACTGAACTGAAGACCTCAAGGAATATGTTGTTTGGAGGAAGTATACTTGGGGTAGAGCCCCAGTAACATAAGACATTTGACAGGTGCTCAGTTCAGATTGAGTCCTTTAGGATTGACTTGTTGGATCTCCTTGCAGTCCAAGGGACTCTCAAGAGTCTTCTTCAATACCACCATTCAAAAGCATCAATTCTTCGGTGCTTAGTCTTCTTTATGGTCCAACTCACATCCATACTTGGCTACTGGAAGAACCATAGCTTTGACTAGTCAGATGTTTGTCGGCAACATCTCTGTTTTTTAATATGCTGTTTAGGTGGTTCGTAGTTTTTCTTCCAAGGAGCATGTGTCTTTTGAGGGATGGTATGGGGAAGGAAGTCGGAGGGGGGTTCAGGATTGGGAACACGTGCACACCCGTGGTGGATTCATGTTGATGTATGGCAAAACCAATAAAATATTGTAAAGTAAAAAATAATAATAATAATTTCATGGCTGCAGTCACCATATGCAGTGGTTTTGGAGCCCCTGAAAATATAGTCTCTCACTGTTTCTACTGTTTCCCCATCTATTTGACATGAAGTGATGGGACCAGATGCAATGATATTCATTTTTTGAATGTTGAGTTTTAAGCCAGCTTTTTCACTCTCCTCTTTCATTTTAATTGAGAGGCTCTTCAGTTCCTCTTTACTTTCTGCCATAAGGGTGGTATCATCTGGATATCTGAGGTTATTGCTATTTCTCCTGGCAATCTTGATTCCAGCTTGTGCTTCATCCATCTGGGCATTTTGCATGATGTACTCTGCATATAAATTAAATAAGCAGGGTGACAATATACAGCCTTGATGTAACTCCTTTCCCAATTTGGAACCAGTCTGTTATTCCATGTCTGGCTCTAATTGTTGTTTCCTGACCTACATATTGATTTCTTAGAAGGCGGATAAGGTGGTCTGGTGTATTCCCATCTCTTTAACAATTTTCCACAGTTTGCTGTGATCCACACAGTCAAAAGCTTTGGCATAGTCAATAAAACAGAAGTAGGTGTTTTTCTGGAATTCTATTGCTTTTTCTACTATCTGACGGATGTTGGCAGTTTGTTCTCTGGTTCCTCTACCTTTTCTAAATGCAGCTTGAACTTCTGGAAATTCTCCATTCACATACTGTTGAAGCCACACTTGGAGAATTTTGAGCATTGCTTTGTTAGAGTACAAGATGAATGCACTTGTGCGGTAGTCTGAACATTCTTTGGCATTGTCTTTTTTGGGATTGGAATGAAAGCTGACCTTTTCCATTCCCATGGCCTCTGCTGAGTTTTCAAAATTTGCTGGCACATTGAGTGCAGCACTTTCACAGAATCATCACTTAGGACTTGAAATAGCTCAACTGGAATTCCATCACCTCCACTAGCTTTGTTCATGGTGATGCTTCCTAAGGCTCACTTTACTTTGCACTCCAGGATGTCTGGCTATAGGTGAGTGATCACACCATCATGACTATCTGGCTCATGGAGATCTTTTTTGTATAGTTCTTCTGTGTATTCTTTCCACCTCTTCTTAATATCTTCTGCTTCTCTTAGGTCCCTATGGTTTCTGTCCTTTGTTGTGCCCATCTATGCATGAAGTTCTCTTGGTATCTCTAATTTTCTTGAAGAAATCTCTAGTGTTTGTCATTCTATTGTTTTCCTCTCTTTCTTTGCATTGATCGATAAGGAAGGCTTTCTTATCTCTCCTTGCTATTCTTTGGAACTCTGCATTCAGGTGGATATATCTTTCTTTTTCTCCTTTGACTTTAGCTTCTCTTCTTTTCTCAGCTATTTGTAAGGCCTCCTCAGATAACCATTTTGCCCTTTTGCATTTCTTTTTCTTGGGGATGGTCTTGATCCCTGCCTGCTGTACAATGTCATGAACCTCTGTCCATATTTCTTCAGGTACTTTGTCTATCAGATCTAATAAATCCCTTGAATCTGTTTGTTACTTCCACTGTATAATCATAAGGGATTTGATTTAAGTTGTACCTGAATAGTCAGTGGTTTTCCCATCTTTCTTCAATTTAAGGCTGAGTTTTGCAATAAGGAGTTCATTATAGGTACTCAGCAAATAATAATTAATTTGACCAGGTCACATGTGATAAATGATTTCCTAAGATAGGATCATCACCTCTCCCCTTCCAGGGGAACAGAACCCGGGACCCTGCATCTGGGCTGCAGCTACCCAGAACTCCCAAGAGCACATCCTTCCCTGGGCTTCCCACTTCCCCAAGGGCTGGCACTGTGAGCCAAAACCTCCGTGTGGAGGAGCTCCAGTTTCACCATGAATTCATTCACCCTCCATGCTGGTTTCTGTCCTGGCTGTAGGGGTGGCTTTCTGGTTGAAGGGGGAGTCTTGGTATCAGGGATTGGCAGAGTGTAGAGAAAGGGGTGTGCAAGGAAAACCAGAATAGAAAGCCATGAACGCAGTGACCTCCATGACCCTGAAGAACCTGGGTCAAGGTCCAGGGGACTTTGGGGACAGTCTCACTTGGGGACAAAATGCCGTCAGCTCCCCTGTTCTGGCTGAGCATGCTGGAGGTCTGCTGCAGACCCCCCTGGGTGGCTCATGCTCTTCGTGGTCCCTCAGAGCTGCCTTAGGGACACAGGTGGCCTGTGAGTGTGTGGGAGCAGGAGGGATGGAAGATACAGTTGCTGAGAAAGGGGTGTTTTAGGTGAGCTGTCATCATTCCATTGTATTGTGGATGAGGTGATTTACAGGTGGTTTACGGGTGGAAGGTGTGGCTCTTATTTAAAGGCTTTTTTCTTCTGAAGAGCATGCAGGCAGATGGGTAGGTGAAGTCCACCCTGCACAACTGAAGAAACTAGAAAATCTGTCAATTCACTGGTGACTGGATGGTCCTGGCAGGTTGAATTCTCATTAATGACATGGGTGGATTAGCCGTTGTGCCAGAGGCTGGGGACAGGTATATGGGGGAGAGTGCTACCTTTAAGAGGGCTCTGACCACCCAGATATTGCAGTGCCTTGTGGCAGGGTGAAGTGTTGATTCCACAGTTTCCCAGCCCCAGTCATGCTTCCTGCTAAGGATCAAGGAAGGGCAGGCCTGGGGCTGCATAAGGTGCAACTGGCAGAGCCCTGGCCCCTCTTTCAGGAGGCTGGTTGTTGGGTGGTCATGGCAGAGAAGTGGGGAGTCGAGGACCTGGTAAATGTGGGGGCTCATCCTCTGTTGTACTAGAAGTACTAGTGGCAGTAACAGAGGATCATACTCAGTAGTAGTGGTGGTGGCAGGGGCAACAGTACTTTTAATAGTGTAGTAGTGCAATAGTAAGTACTCCAAAAACATTATGTATCAAAAATGCTATAAGCACTTTGCATGTC
Organism: Capra hircus; assembly: GCF_001704415.2. Classification (NCBI taxonomy): domain Eukaryota; kingdom Metazoa; phylum Chordata; class Mammalia; order Artiodactyla; family Bovidae; genus Capra; species Capra hircus. Next base: position 14,633,967 of record NC_030819.1, read on the forward strand.
ATATCAGCAAATACTTTAGCTAATTCAATTAAGTCATAGATATTATGTTACTTCCATTTTAGAAGAGAGGCACTCTGTTCAAATAGTTGTGTCTGCAGTCATATGACAGAGAAGGCAATGACATCCCATTCCAGTACTCTTGCCTGGAAAATCTCATGGATGGAGGAGCCTGGTAGGCTGCAGTCCGTGGAGTTGCTAAGAGTCGGATACAACTGAGCAACTTCACTTTCACTTTTCACTTTCATGCATTGGAGAAGGAAATGGCAACCCACTCCAGTGTTTTTGCCAGGAGAATCCCAAGCATGGGGGAGCCTGATGGGCTTCTGTCTATGGGGTCACACAGAGTTGGACACAACTGAAGCGACTTAGCAGCAGCAGCAGCGGTCATATGAAGAGTCAAGGACAGACTGAGGTTCCCTCTCAGGCACTCTGACTTATGAGCCCGATCATCTCAATGACTAGAAGTTTGTCCATGATCAGGAAGGCTTGTCTTGAGAGCTTTGTCTTCATGATCTCAGACACATGTGTCCCGAACTTGGCCTAAGGATAAGAAATGGGATACTAAGAGCTCCCTGGAACAGGATGTCAGATTAAGGATCATAAATGAGGGTAGAGTCCAGATTGGACCACATCTCCCCCCAATACTGGAAGTGACTAGGACTCTGACACTGGCAGCATGTCATGTTAAGTTCAGATGGATCAGGAACCCTTTAGTAAGCCACTTTGCCCTAATTACTATTCCCAATGGATGAGTTTATGGCTGCCCTGGAGAGCTAACTCTAAATCTATCCATACTCTTAAGACATTGCTCCAGATGGGCTCCCTGCATGGACCAGTGAGAAGACATTGCGTCTTGGATGGTGACTATGTTGGGACTGATGATCTGGGCAGAGGTTGAGTCCTCTATGTTGTTGAGTCCTCTAAGTGCTCCTGGTTGCTTGCTGAGACCCAGTACATCTGTGATTCTGGGGGTGCATTTGCTGAGCGAGAATGAGAACCCCAGGTCAGTTACTAGGGTGTGGAGCAGTTCTCCTATTTTCCAAATACACTTCCCCACGCAAAAGGTATACTCCAGACCTAGGTCTTAGAGTGAGAGTTGGGTGGGGCCAGACCATCCCCGGGTGGATAGCAGATAAATCAACTGTTAAGTGCCAGGACTGGACTTTCTCTCAGGAGGGAGTTGCTTGTTCATGTTGTTTAAGTCAATGTCTTGGTGGTTTACAGTGTAAAACTAGGAGTGGCCTTGATTCCCCAGGTAAGGATGCTGACTGGCATATGAAACTCCTTCTAACTTTGTGGTATTAGGGTTATAACTGGCAGAACTCTTCATTCTAATGCAGTGATATTCCAGAAGTTGAGGGCCATTAAAACTTAAGGAGAAGTGAACCTTAGAGTTTTGTTTTTTGTTTTTTCCTGTCCACCAAAAGAAGCCTGAAATACAACACAAATACTTCTGTTTGCCTAATCTTGGTTGTTGACAATCTACTGTTCGGAGAAGTTACAAAAAAAAAGATTTCTCATGACAAAGCTAGTAATGATTTAGCCTTTTTTTTTTTTTTTTTACATTTTAAATATCTTTTTCAGGTGCTGTTTTGAATTTGGGATGATTAAACCTAGTTACTAAGTTGGATGGAAAGAATGTTAGTTAAGTAACTGATTTTATGAAGCAATGTCTCATTTTGTGATCTTCTGTCTATGCTGCTTGTTGGTCATTATATTTGAGATGGTAGAAGATCTAAACTCAGCCCAGGATTCTCTCAAATGCAAATGTACTGCCTGCTAAATCACTTTAGTCGTGTCTGACTGTTTGAGGCCCTATGGACCTTAGCCCACCAGGCTCCTCTGGCCATGGGATTCTCCAGGCAAGAATACCAGAGTGGGTTGCCATGCCCTCCTCCAGGGGATCTTCTCTGCCCAGGAATTGAACCAGCAACTCTTACATCTCCTGCATTGTCAGGCAAGTTCTATCACTAGGGCCACCTGGGAAGCTCTAAAATGCAAATACATTTTCTTTATGACCTCCAGCCCTCTTAATTCCTCTGGTGCACAGAACACCTTGTAGATCATCCATGATTCCCAAGCCATGTGCTGTGACCACCCATGGTGCAGGCATTCCTGGCAGCACCAGAAGGAAGAGGCAGGCAATGTCAGTCCAAGGTGAGGCTTTTCGAGTTAGGATTTTGAAGTATTAAAATCTCTGTCCAATGAGAAAATGAATTATGATGCTCAGAAAAACAAATGGCAGGCTGATGTTGATGTGGAGCTCTTGAGAAACCAACAATAATTAAAACAGAACATCCAGCAAGTCCCCAGCATGCCTGGGCCCTGCATATACCTCCATGGGGACCCACAGACATCCCCAGGTCATCAGGGATTCCCTCTTAGAGATAAGTCTTCCACATGCTGGTGTGTAAGTGGGATGACCTCAAAGAGCCAGTGTGAGTTTACTCAGTCCCCTCCCCTGAGAGGTGAGGAGTGGCAGCGGTTATGTCCTATTCTCCTGACTGTTAGAAATGGCCCAGCTTTTTCTCCTGTACATGAGCCACCTTGACTTTCTGCATTAAATTTAAAAAGTATTGCTTAAAAGGAAAATCTTTTTTGAAAGTCAAGTTCCTGAAAGATTTCCAGACTTTTGGCATTTTGTCTTTTGAGAAGTCTGTGGAAGAAATGATGTTGAGGATGGAGGTGTTTACTTTTGGTAACTTGGATTCGTACTGAGTGTTTGATTTTCCTTAATAGAGGAGAAGGGAACCTTTAGGGTGTGACTAGAGGGAAGAGGTAGGTTGTGGGATGGAGTGACCGTTTGGCAGGATGAGCAAGTGTTTCTTTAGTTTTGGGAAAGAAAATTGCTTTCCCTAAGTCTTACTCAGGAATTAAGCCTCAATGCCTCCCAACTCACTGGTTTAAGATTTGATTTTTGCCTTGGGAAAGAGATTATTTGTAATATTTCTTCCAAAGCAGCACCTGCAGTGTTTGTTAGAAGGAGAACCATGGATGGCATTTTTTGTTTTGTTTTGTTTTTTTAGCTTGGCTTCTGCCATGTTTAGTTTTTGACTCCAAGGAACATCCCAGCTTCTAGAGGGTAGAGACTTATTAACACAGTATTCCCTGGGGCCGAGAGCCTAGGAACCTCCCCAGCCTGGTTTCCTTGTGATGCTCCAACTGAAGCTAGACTCTATTCTATTAATCTCTGGATGTACAGTTTAGGGTGGAAAACATTGGATGTGTTTGTGCCAATGTCTTGGGCTTCCCATATAGCTCAATTGGTAAAGAATCCACCTGCAATGCAGGAGACCCTGGTTTGATTCCTGGATTGGGAAGATCCGCTGGAGAAGGGACAGGCTACCCACTCCAGTATTCTTGGGCTTCCCTTGTGGCTCAGCTGGTAAGGAATCTGCCTGCAAGTTGGGAGACCTGGGTTCAGTCCCTAGGTTGAGAAGACCCCCTGGAGAAGGGAAAGGCTACCCACTCTAGTATTCTGGCCTGGAGAATTCCATGGATTGCATAGTTCAGGGGGTTGCAAAGAGTCAGACACAACTGAGCAACTTTCATAAGAAGCTCTTGTGCCAATGTTTCAGTTTTAAAAGGCTCTTAGAGCAGGAGGTGATGGCAAGAGCATGCTTCCTGTACATAAACCATCTTTATTTTCTATTGGGCTGGGATGATGAGAGAATGGGAACAAGGGCCAGCTGTGAGCAGGGCTTGTTCATAGAGAAACAAATTTCTTACCCCTCTCTGCTACCTTTTTCTTTGTTCATCTTAGGCAAAGAGTCACTTGGCATCTTGCCAAATGCATTCTAAGGCACTAGTGGTGATATTTATTGAGTATCCACAGTGTACTAAGCACAATGTGCTAAGGCTTTATTGTCTTTCAACATGAAATTCTTGCCTAAGGTTAAAACTGCTTGTCTTATAGAAGATAGTTGATCTGTACATTTTTCTTTTAGATGAGCCATGGATGTAGCATTTTGTTAAAATGCTTTTTAATGAGCAAAAATAAGAGTTAAGTTTGTGTTAAGAAAAATGGATGTGACTTGAATTTCTAATGGAGACTTTTTTCTTTCAGGAATGCACCAGAGTAGTTCTGCCCTTACTTTTGGGGAAAATGATTAGTTACTTTGAAGATCCCAAAGTTCCTGATGCTTTACATGATGCCTATATCTGCGCTGCAGTGCTGAGTGCCTGTGTGCTCCTGTGGGCCATTCTGCACCACTTGTACTTCAATCATTTCCAGCGTACAGGGATGAGGCTTCGAGTGGCCACATCCCATATGATCTACCGCAAGGTAAGTGTCACTTGGTACCTCACTGTGTACATCTGCTGAAGCATCAGAAGCGTTTTGAAACTGGCATCATTGATGCTTTACTAGAGCTTGCTATTTGCATCAAGTCAACTTTGTTGTCATTTAAGCAAACTTTATCAATATATAACAAAAAGTTTTTGAGAGCAAGTCAAGGCCACCTTTGATAAATTTTATCTACAGGCTGTTGCATAATACCCACTAAATTTATAATGAAACCTAATTAAAAAATAAGCATGAAGAGTATCTAGTTGATTTTCAGTGTTTTCCCTGCCTAAATCTCAATGGTATTTATGGAAATTTTGTTATTGTTGATCATTAAAAGCTTCATTTATATCAAATTTATGTTTAAAAATGAGTTTTAGTGATTGGATCTATAAAATTAAATCTAGGAAACAAGAATGTATTTGAGAAAGTTTATGATTGTATTTTTGAATTACCCATTTGATCATATTCAATATAATTGTTTTAACTAAAAATATATATGGGCTCCCCTGGTGGCTCAAATGGTAAAGAGTCTGCCCACAATGCAACAGACCCGGGTTGAATTGCTGAGTTAGGAAGATCCCCTGGAGAAGGAAATGGCAACCCACTCCAGTATTCTTACCTGGAAAATCCCATGGATTGAGGAGTTTGGTGGGTTAGAGTCCATGGGGTCACAAAGAGTTAGACACGACTAAGTGACTAACACTTTCACTTTCAAATACATATATATATATATAAATGGAATCTATGCCAAAAACAGATTCACTGTGTTCTAAGTTAAGATTACTTTTAATGGTATTAGGGAAAATAGTTGGATGTTCAGGCAAAGCTTGAAAATTTCCCCTGATTTTAGTAATTTTGGAGAGCATTTGTTGCTGTTCATTCAAGTTGCTTTCTTAAAACAATATTTCCTTCTTTTCTGTAATAAAGATTATAGGACTTTTTTTTTTTTTCTGCACTGAATGGAGTGTGGGGTCTGTTCACCAACCAGGGACTGAACACAGGCCCAAGGCAGTAAAAGCACATAGTTCTAACCACTGAACCACCAGGACCTTCCCTGCATTATAGCACTTCTAATAAGACCTACGTTGACGTGTTCAGTGACTTTATATTGAGAAATGGCATAACATTATTCCACAGTTTACTCTGATCTTAACTGATATAAAAGGAGTAAGGATTTCAGATGTCTTTACAAAGGAATTGACACAAATACACTGCCAGTAATTAAAGGGCCCTTTATAAACTTGATCCTGGATACCTCTTTGCCCTGGGCTATTTGCCTTTAAAAAATCCTTATTTAACTGTGTCATATACTTGAAATTAGATGTTTAAGTGCTTTTGTTCCACACACACAAAAAACATGTGGTAATGGATATGTTAATTGGTTTTACTACAGTAATCATTTCCTAATGTATATTTATGTCAAAACATCATGTTGTACATCATAAACATATAGTTTTTATTTTAAAAAGTCCTCATTGAAAGCTAAAAACAAAACATTTAAGTTGAAATTATCACCACTTTTTCTTGGTTGCTCCTTACCTAAAGCTTCTGTTTCTTGGAAGTACTTGTCCTGGCAAAATGCAGGATGACTTCTCCTCATCTTCCCTTGAGCAAAGTGTTGTTAACCTCAGGGCTGTGTGAACTTGGAGCCCTGGCATCTCACTGTCTGTGTTTAGCTACAGCATCTAAGCAAGTTTCCTCCTGGGTAATGTGGAAAGGGCAACAGTGACTGTACACTCTAGTCAGAAGTCTGGTTTGTCATTCATCATCTTTTTTATTCTGTTGCATCAACTATTAGGAGATGAATACCCAGATTTTCCCATAAATTAGCTAGATGTTTATCTTTCTGGATCATACTTAGTGCCCATTAAGAGGAAATTTCACCAACACAGCACAGTGAAAACCTTAAGTTAGGCTTGAGGTAATGGTTCAGTCAAAGCTGGCTCTTTGTTGCACAGGTGAGCCATTGTTCACCTGTTTTTCTTCCTCTTCCCACTGACACTTTGGAAAGTTGCTTTTGGAAATTTCAATCTGACTTGGCACATATGCATGTGTGAATGTAAACATCTCTCAAGGTGTTTATTTTCCAGCTTGATTATTCTTGAAAAGATTGTCCCTGTATCAAATCAAGAATTATTGGGATTAAACTATGGACATAACCTGAAGTAGTTCCAGAAACACGGGAAAGACAAATTTCTTCATGCATAGCCTTGCATCTAGAGTCCTGCTGGGGTACAGAAATAAGACACTTCTTTGCAGGTTATGGGTGGGCTGATTCCTTAGGGCAAAGCTGGTGCTGCCAAGTGACTCTGAAAGGGCCCTCTGAATGTTTGTGGTTCATACTCAGGCCCCATCTCCTGATCCCTGGTCCTGGGGAGGAATAGATTAACGTGTTAAAAATGGAAAGGCTGCTCAGCTCATAGTTGTACTTTATCTACACTGTGGATTCCAGGCTTGGGCACGTCTCAAGGAGATCTCTAAGGCTTCACATCTGCTGCTCCTAAAATGCCCCATTCAGCATTTTCATGCTCTTTTCAGCTGAATTTTGATCTTGTGGAAGGGATCATATGTAAAATGACTTGTCACTTTTTTACATTTCCATGGCTTAGGTAAAATTACTTTTGATCATTGATTTTTTAAAAACTATGATGAAATATATACAACATAAAATTTGCCATTTAACTCATTTTAAGAGCACCATTTAGTGACATTAGGTACATTCACCTGGTTGTAGAAACATCACCACTATTCATCTTCAGAACTTTTCATCTTCCCAAACAAATTTCTGCAACCATTTAACACTAACTCCCCAGACTACTCCCCCTCACAGCCATCACCATTCTACTTCTATCTATGAGTTTGACTATTCTAGATGCCTCATATAAGTGGAATCATACAGTGTTTGTCATCTATTTTACATAGGTAATATACATGTTTCAGTGCTGTTCTCTCAAATCATCCTACTCTCGCCTTCTCCCACATAGTCCAAAAGTCTGTTCTTTACATCTGTGTCCCTTTTGCTGTCTTGCATATAGGATCATCATTACTATCTTTCTAAATTCCATATATATGTGTTAATATGCTGTATTGGTGTTTCTCTTTCCAACTTACTTCACTCTGTATAATAGGGTGAAGTTTCATCCACTTCATTAGAACTGACTCAAATGCATTTCTTTTTATAGCTGAGTAACATCCCATTGTGCATATGTACCACAGCTTTCTTATCCATTCATCTGCCGATGAACATCTAGGTTGTTTCCATGTCCTAGCTATTGTAAACAATGCTGCAATGAACACTGGGCACTCTTGCAATTCTGGTTTCCTCAGTGTGTATGCCCAGCAGTGGGATTGCTGGGTCATATGACAATTCTATTTCTAGTTTTTTAAGGAATCTCTACAACTCACTGTGATTTTAATTTGTATTTCTCTAATAATGAATGATGCTGAGCATATTTTCTTTTCATGTGTTTATTAGGCATCTGTATGTCTTCTTTGGAGAAATGCCTGTTTAGTTCTTTGGCCCATTTTTTGATTGAGTTGTTCATTTTTTTCTGGCATTGAGCTGCATGAGCTGATTTTGTATTTTGGAGATTAATTCTTTTTCAGTTGTTTAATTTGCTATTATTTTCTCCCATTCTGACAGCCAGCTTTTCACCTTGCTTGTATTTTCCTTCATTCTGCAAAAGCTTTTACATTTAATTAGGTTCCATTTATTTATTTTCATTATTCTGGGAGGTGGTTCATAGAGGATCTTGCTGTGATTTATGTCAAAGTGTTCTGCATAATTTTTCCTCTAAGAGTTTTATAGTTTCTGGCCTTACATTTAGATCTTTAATCCATTTATAGTTTATTTTTGTGTATAGTGTTAGATAGTGTTCTAGTTTCATTCTTTTACATGTGGTTGACCAGTTTTCCCAGCACTAATTATTAAAAAGATCGTCTTTTCTGCACAGTATATTTTTGCCTCCTTTGTCAAAACTAAGGTGTCTGTAGGTGTGTGGATTTATCTCTATGCTTTCTATTTTGTTTCATTGTCATATATTTCTGTTTTTTGGGGGGGCAGTACCATACTGTCTTGATGACTGTAGCTTTGTAGTATAGTCTAAAGCCAGAAAGGTTAATTCCTCCAGTTCCATTCTTCTTTCTCATTATTGCTTTGTCTATTTCTATTATTTGCTTTGTCCATACAAATTGTGAAATTATTTGTTATAGTTCTGTGAAAAATACCATTGGTAGCTTGATAGGGATTGCATTGAATCTATAGATTGCTTTGGGTAATATACTCATTTTCAATATACTAATTCTTCCAATTCATGAACATGGAGTATTTCTCCATCTATTTGTGTCATCTTTGATTTCTTTCATCAGTGTGTTATATTTTTCTATATATACATCTTTTGTTTCTTTAGGTAAATTTATCCCTAAGTATTTTATTCTTTTCATTGTGATGGTGAATGGGATTCTTTCCTTAATTTTTCTTTCTAGTTTTTCATTGTTAGTGTATAGGAATGCAAGGGATTTCTGTGTATTAATTTTATATCCTTCAACTTTGCTATATTCATTGATTAGTTCTAGTAATTTTCTGGTGATGTCTTTAGGGTTTTCTATGTAGAGGATCATGTCATCTGCAAACAGTGAGAGTTTTACTTCTTTTCCAATCTGAATTCCTTTTATTTCTTTTTCTTCTCTGATTGCTGTGGCTAGGACTTTCAGAGCTATATTGAATAGTAGTGGTGAAATGGGCACCCTTGCCTTGTTCCTGATTTTAGAGGAATTGCTTTCATTTGTTTTGCCATTGAGGATAATGTTTTCTGTGATTTGTTGAATATGGCTTTTATTATGTTGAACTATGTTCCTTCTATGCCTGCTTTCTGGAGAGTTTTTATCATAAATGGGTGTTGAATTTTGTCAAAAGCTTTCTCTGTATCTATTGATATATGTTTTTATCTATCAATTTGTCAATATGGTGTATCACATTGATTGATTTGCAAATATTGAAGAATATTTGCATCCCTGGAATAAAGCCCACTTGGTCGTGATGTATGATCTTTTTTAATATGTTGTTGGATTCTATTTGCTAGAATTTTCTTGAGGATTTTTGCATCTCTGTTCATCAGTGATACTGGCCTATAATTAGTTAGTTTGTTTGTTTGTGGCATCGTTGTCTGGTTTTGGTATCAGTTTTATGGTGGCCTCATAGAATGAGTTTGGGAGTTTGCCTTCCTCTGCAATTTTCTGGTAGAGTTTAAGTAGGTTAGGTGTTTGCACTTCTCTAAATTTTTAGTAGAATTCATCTGTGAAGCCATCTGGTCGCAGGCTTTTGTTTGTTCAAAGGTTTTTTTTGTTACACTTTTTAATTCCATGTTTGTGATGGGTCTATTAAGATTTTCTATTTCTTTCTGGCTCAGTTTTGGAAGGTTATACTTTTCTAAGTATTTGTCCATTTCTTCCAAGTTGTCCATTTTATTGGCATATAGTTGCTCATAGTGGTTTCTAATGATCTTTTGCATTTCTGTGTTGTCTATTTTATTGATTTGATTCTCCTCTTTTTCCTTGATGAGTCTGGCTAACAGTTTGTCTATTTTATTTATCTTCTCAAAGTACCGCCTTTTGGTTTTTTTGATCTTTGCTATAGTCTGTTCATGTCTTTTTCATTTATTTCTGCTCTGATTATTATTATTTCTTTCCTTCTATTAACTTTGGGGCTTTTTCTGTTTTTCTTTTTCTAGTTGCTCTAGGTGTAAAGTTAGGTTGTTTAAGTTTCTCTTATTTCCGGAGATAGGCTTGTATTGCTATGAACCTTCCTCTTAGCACTGATTTGACTGAATCCCATAGGTTTGGGGTTGTTCTGTTTTCCTTTTTATTTCTTTCTATGCATATTTTGAAGAAAGGCAATGCCAAGAATGCTCAAACTACCACACAATTGAACTCACCTCACACATCAGTAAAGTAATGCTCAAAATTCTCCAAGCCAGGATTCAGCAATACGTGAACCATGAACTTCCAGATGTTCAAGCTGGTTTTAGAAAAGGCAGAGCAATGAGAGATCAAATTGCCAACATCTGCTGGATCATGGAAAAAGCAAGAGAGTTCCAGAAAAACATATATTTCTGCTTTATTGACTATGCCAAAGCCTTTGCCTGTGTGGATCACAAGAAACTGTGGAAAATTCTGAAAGAGATAGGAATACCAGACCACCTGACCTGCCTCTTGAGAAACTTCTGTGTAGGTCAGGAAGCAACAGTTAGAACTGGACATGGAACAACAGACTGGTTCCAAATAGGAAAAGGAGTACGTCAAGGCTGTATATTGTCACCTTGCTTATTTAACTTATATGCAGAGTACATCTTGAGAAACGCTGGGCTGGAAGAAGCACAAGCTGGAATCAAGATTGCCAGAAGAAATATCAATCACCTCAGATATGCAGATGACATCACCCTTATGGCAGAAAGTGAAGAGGAACTAAAAAGGCTCTTGATGAAAGTGAAAGAGGAGAGTGAAAACGTTGGCATAAAGTTCAGCCTTCAGAAAACTAAGATCATGGCATCTGGTCCCATCACTTCATGGCAAATAGATGGGGAAACAGTAGAAACAGTGTCAGACTATTTTTTGGACTCCAAAATCACTGCAGATGGTGATTGTAGGCATAAAATTAAAAAACACTTACTCCTTGGAAGGAAAGTTACGACCAACCTAGATAGCATATTGAAAAACAGAGACATTACTTTGCCAACAAAGATCTGTCTAGCCAAGGCTATGGTTTTTCCTGTGGTCATGTATGGATATGAGAGTTGGACTGTGAAGAAAGCTGAGTGCCAAAGAATTGATGCTGTTGAACTAAGGTGCTGGAGAAGACTCTTGAGAATCCCTTGGACTTCAAGGAGATCCAACCAGTCCATTCTAAAGGAGATCAGTCCTGGGTGTTCTTTGGAAGAACTGATGCTAAAGCTGAAACTCCAATACTTTGGCCACCTCATGCGAAGAGTTGACTCATTGGAAAAGACCCTGATTCTGGGAGGGATTGGGGGCAGGAGGAGAAAGGGATGACAAAGGATGAGATGGCTGGATGGCATCACCGACTCAATGGACATGAGTTTGAGTGATTTCTGGGAGATGGTAACTGACAGGGAGGCCTGGCGTGCTGCAGTGCATAGGGTCACAAAGCATCAGACATGACTGAGCAATTGAACCGAACTGATGCATATTTTGATTTCCTTTATTATTTCCTCCATGATTTGTTGGCTATTCAGAAGCATGATGTTTAGCCTCCATATGTTTTTTTTATAGTTTTTTTCCCCCATAGTTGATATCTAATCTTATCACATTGTGATCAGAAAAGATGTTTGAAATTATTTCAATCTTTTTTTTCATTTATCAAAGCTAGATTTGTCGCCTAGTGTGTGATCTATCCTGGAGAATGTTCCATGTGCACTCAGAAAAAGGTGAAATTCATTGTTTTGGGGTGAAATGCCCTGTAGATACCAATTAGGTCCAATGGCCCATGGTATCATTGAAAAACTTGTGTTTACTTGCTAATTTTCTGTTTGGTTCATATATCATAGGTGTGAATGTGGTATTAAAGTCCCCCACAATTAATTGTGTTACTGTTAATTTTCCCTTTCATACTTGTTAGCATTTGCCTTACATATTGAGGTGCTTCTATGTTGGGTGCATATATATTTGTAATTGTTATATCTTCTTCTTGGATTGATCCCTTGATCATTATGTAGTGTTCTTTGTCTCTTAATACAGTCTTTATTTCAAAGTTACTTTATCGATATAAGTATTGCTACTCCTGCTTTCTTTTGGTCTCTGTTTGCATGAAACATCTTTTTCCAGTCCCTCACTTTGTCTGTATGTGTCCCTAGGTTTGAGATAGGTCTCTTGTAGACAGCATATATATGTGTTTTGTGTTTGTATCCATTTGGCCAGTCTTTGTCTTTTGGTTGGAGAATTCAACCCATTTACATTTAAGGAAATTATTGATAAGTAGGATCCCATTACCATTTACTTTCCTTTTTTTGGGTTCTTTTTGTAAACCTTTTCTGTGTTTCCTGTCTAGTAAAGCTCCTTTGGCATTTGTAGAAGAGCTGGTTTGGTGGTGCTGAATTCTCTCAGCTTTTGCTTGTCTGTAAAGCTTTTGATTTCTCCTTCATATCTGAATAAGATCTTTGCTGGGTACAGTAATCTTGGTTGTGGGTTTTTCTCTTTCATCACTTTAAGTATGTCCTGCCTTTCCCTTCTGGCCTGAAGAGTTTCTATTGAAAGATCAGCTGTTACCCTTATGGGGATCCTCTTGTCTGTAATTTGTTGCTTTTCCCTTACTGCTTTTACTATTTGCTCTTTGTGTTTAATTTTTGTTAGCTTAATTAAGATGTATCTTGGGTTGTTTCATCTTGGGTATATCCTGTTGGGACTCTCTGGGTGTCTTGGACTTGGGTGGCTATTTCCTTCCCCATTTTAGGAAAATTTTCTACTATTATCTCCTCAAGTATGTTCTCATTCCCTTTCTTTTCATCTTCTTCTCTGGGACTCCTATGATTCAAATGTTGGGGCATTTAACATTGTCCCAGAGGTCTCTGAGGTAGTCCTCATTTCTTTTTATTATTTTTTTCTTTTCTCCTCTATGCTTCATTTATTACACCATTCTATTTTCCACCTCACTTATCCTCTCTTCTGTCTCAGTTATTCTGTTAGTTCCCTCCAGAGTGTTTTTAATCTCAGTTATTTCATTGTTCATTATTGATTGACGCTTCTTTATTTCTTCTAGGTTTTTGTTAAACATTTGTTGCACCTTCTCAGTCTTTGTCTCTCGTCTATTTATCTGTAACTCCATTTTTGTTTTCAAGATTTTGGATCATCTTTACTGTCATTATTCTGAATTCTTTTTCAGGTAGACTCCCTATCTCCTCCTCTTTTGTTTCATTTGGTAGGTTTTTATCATGTTCCTTACCCTGCTGCGTATTTCTCTTCCTTTTCATCTTGTTTAGATTGCTTTGTTTGAGGTGCCCTTCCTGCAGACTGGAAGTTCACGGTTCCTCTTAATTGTGGAGTCTTCTCCCTGAGGGTGGGGTTGGACCAGTGGCTTGTCAAGGTTTGCTGGTTGTGGCAACTTGTGTCTGTGTTCTGGTAGTGGAGCTGGATCTCTTCTCTCTGGAATGCAAAGAAGTGTCCAGTAGTGAGTTTTGGGGTGTCTAATGGTTTGTTATGGCTTTGGGCAGCCTGTCTTTTAATATTCAGTGTTGTGTTCCTGTTTTGTTGGAGAATTGGTGTGGTGTGTCTTGTACTGGAACTTGTTGGCTCTTGGATGAAGCTTGGTTTCAGTGTAGGTATGGAGACTTTGGGGTGGGCTCTTGTCTATTAATGTTCCTTGGAATCAGGAGTTCTCTGATGTTCTAAAGTTTTGGAATTGAGTCTTCTGCCTCTGGGTTTTGGCCCTCCTCTTACAGTAGCCTCAAGACTCCATTCAAAGAGATCGGGCTGCCTTTCTGGGTGCCTGTTATCCTCCACCAGTGTTTAGAAGTTGTTTTGTGGTGAAGTCAAATGATCTTTTGATGAATTTGTAGGGGAGAAAGTGGTCTCCCCATCTTATTCCTCCACCATTTTTGGAATCACTCCCCCGCCTCCCGACTGACATTAAGAACACAGGTTCCTCACAGGAACATGTATGACATTACCCTCAGTCATTTCAAAAATTGGAAACTAACACCAAGGTCTTTAAATGACATCACCCACAGAATTAATGACTGATTTCAGATTTATAATCCGCATCCCAGTTTTCTTTCCTGAAGGCAGTCTCCTCATTCTCATATAATTTGGCTCAGAATTACTTAGTTTACTCCTAAATCAGTGGAGTGGATAGCCATTCCCTTCTCCAGGAGATCTTCCCAACCCAGGAATCAAACCTGGTTCTCCTGCACTGCAGGCAGATTTTTACCACTGAGCCACCAGGGAAGACCTTTTATTCTTTGGGTGGGTCCAAGATCCTTGAGAAACAGGGTGGAGGATTTTGCTTCTACCTCTTGTTCCTCCATTTTCTGATCTTATGGGGGAGGACAGTTGCTGCCACATTGAAGAGACATTTAAAAATGAATCACATCCCTAGAGCCCAGCTGTCAGGAGTCATCCTGCTCATCCTGATGTGCAAGATCCGATGAAAACCCACTCTGTTTTGTTATGTACTAAAAGTGACCACACAATTGCACTCATCTCACATGCTAGCAAAGTAATGCTCAAAATTCTCCAAGCCAGGCTTCAACAGTATGTGAACCATGAACTTCCAGATGTTCAAGCTGGTTTTAGAAAAGACAGAGGAGCCAGAGATCAAATTGCCAACATCTATTGGATCACTGGAAAAGCAAGAGAGTTCCAGGAAAACATCTATTTCTGCTTTATTGACTATGCCAAAGCCTTTGACTGTGCAGATTACAACAAACTGTGGAAAATTCTGAAAGAGATGGGAATACCAGACCATCTGACCCTCCTCCTGAGAAATCTGTATGCAGGCCAAGAAGCAACAGTTAGAACTGGACATGGAACAACAGACTGGTTCCAAATCAGAAAAAGAGTACATTAAGGCTGTATATTGTCACCCTGCTAATTTACCTTATATGACAAGTACATCATGAGAAATGCTGGACTGGATGAAGCATAAGCTGGAATCAAGACTGCTGCGAGAAATGTCAATAACTTTAGATATGCAGGTGACCCTTATGGCAGAAAACAAAGAAGAACTAAAGAGCCTGTTGAAATTGAAAGAGGAGAGTGAAAAAGTTGGCTTAAAACTCAGCATTCTGAAAACTAAGATCATGTCATCTGGTCCTATCACTTCATTGCAAATAGATGGGGAAGCCATGACAGACTTTATTTTTGGGGGCTCCAAAATCACTGCAGATGGTGACTGCAGCCATGAAGTTAAAAGACATTGCTGCTTGGAAGAAAAGTTATGACCAACCTAGACAGCTTATTAAAAAGCAGAGACATTACTTTGCCAATAAAGGTCCATCTAGTCAAAGCTATGGATTTTCCAGTAGCCATGTATAGATATGAGAGTTGGACTATAAAGAAAGCTGAGCACCGAGGAATTGATGTTTTTTAACTGTAGTGTTGGAAAAGACTCTTGAAAGTCCCTTGGGTAGCAAGGAGATGCAACCAGTCCATCCTAAAGGAAATTGGTCCTTAACATTAATGAATGTGAAGGACTGATGCTGAAGCTGAAGCTGAAGCTCCAGTTCCAGTACTTTGGCCACCTGATGTGAAGAACTGATTCATTTGAAAAACCCCTGATGCTGGGAAAGATTGAAGGCAGGGGGAAAAGGGGACAACAGAGGATGAGATGGTTGGATGGCATCATTGATTCAATGGACATGAGTTTGAATAACCTCTGGGAGTTAGTGATGGACAGGGAGACCTGGCATGCTGCAGTACATGCAGTCGCAAAGAGTTGGACATGACTGAGTGACTGAACTGAAAAGTGACTTGTTATCACCACAGGAGTCCAGCTCAGTATTTTTTCTCATTTCAGGCACTTCGCCTGAGTAACTCGGCCATGAGGAAGACCACCACAGGTCAGATAGTCAACCTGCTGTCCAACGATGTGAAAAGATTTGATCAGGTAAGCTGCCCCTGAGGGATCCTCTTCCACTTCCAGTCCTTCTCACTGGGTTTAGCTTATGGTTGATGCCAGATACTTGTTGACCAGGATTGGTTGGATATCTAAAACAAGGGTTCTCTTTATCCAACTTTCATTTCCTTTGTGTGTAACTGAGATGTAATAATGTGTGTTGTCCTTAGATGAGAATTTTTTTTTTCCTGAGATATTCTATGGCATACTTCAGTAATAGGCAGCAGTGTTCTTCTCCAGCTTAATTTGTGTCCCTAGGGGTCCTACTGGCATGGACCTTCTTGGCACATGGTGTTGGTGTTGCTACCTGAACTGTCTTCCTCCTCTGGATGATGAAGGCCTGTGGGCAGGGATTGTTCTTTCCCCCGTACCCTGTTCAGTGCCTTCTGTATAGGGAGCCTGTGAGGAATAATGCCAAGTGGGTGGTCCCCAGCCAGACACAACCTCTTCTCTGCTACCTCACCATACTCTTTTAATCCATTTAGCTTATGAGTAGATCATGCAACCCATGGTGTTGTAGCTGGTTGCTACAGATCTGTATTGCACTAGACACTTCTCTTTCAATTATTCATTCATCAAACATGAAGTAAGATCCCCCTATCCACTTTAAGGGATGAATACTGTTTCTTTCCTGGAGAAGCCACAACTTGTCAGGAAGATAAATACACAAGTAGTTACTGGAGAATGTGGTAGGTACCATAAAATAGGCTTTCCTGGGATGCTAGAGAGAGATGGAGACTGAATTTTGGGACAGAGAGTTTGGGGAAGCCCCGTGAACTTCCTGATGTTCAAGCTGGTTTTAAAAAAGGCAGAGGAACCAGAGATCAAATTGCCAACATCTGCTGGATCATGGAAAAAGCAAGAGAGTTCCAGAAAAACACCTATTTCTGCTTTATTGACTATGCCAAAGCCTTTGACTGTGTGGATCACAATAAACTGTGGAAAATTCTGAAAGAGATGGGAATACCAGACCACTAACCTGCCTCTTGAGAAATCTGTATGCAGGTCAGGAAGCAACAGTTAGAACTGGACGTGGAATAACAGACTGGCTCCAAATAGGAAAACGAGTACAACAAGGCTGTATATTGTTATCCTGCTTATTTAACTTGTATGCAGAGTACATCATGAGAAATGCTGGACTGGAAGAAACACAAGCTGGAATCAAGATTGCCGGGAGAAATATCAATCACCTCAGATATGCAGATGACACCACCTTTATGGCAGAAAGTGAAAGAGGAGCTAAAAAGCCTCTTGATGAAAGTGAAAGAGGAGAGTGAAAAAGTTGGCTTAAAGCTCAACATTCAGAAAATGAAGATCATGGCATCCAGTCCCAGCACTCCATGGGAAATAGATGGAAAAACAGTAGAAATAGTGTCAGACTTTATTTTTGGGGGCTTCAAAATCACTGCAGATGGTGATTGCAGCCATGAAATTAAAAGATGCTTACTCCTTGGAAGAAAAGTTATGACCAACCTAGATAGCATATTCAAAAGCAGAGACATTGCTTTGCTAACTAAGGTCCGTCTAGTCAAGGCTATGGTTTTTTCAGTAGTCATGTATGGATGTGAGAGTTGGACTGTGAAGAAAGCTGAGTGACGAAGAATTGATGCTTTTGAACTGTGGTGTTGGAGAAGACTCTTGAGAGTCCCTTGGACTGCAAGGAGATCCAACGAGTCCATTCTGAGGGAGATCAACCTTGGGATTTCTTTGGAAGGAATGATGCTAAAGCTGAAATTCCAGTACTTTGGCCACCTCATGCGAAGAGTTGACTCATTGGAAAAGACTTTGATGCTGGGAGGGATTAGGGGCAGGAGGAGAAGGGGATGACCAAGGATGAGATGGCTGGATGGCATCACTGACTCGATGGACGCGAGTCTGAGTACACTCTGGGAGGTGGTGATGGACAGAGAGGCCTGGCGTGCTGCGATTCATGGGGTCACAAAGAGCTGGACACGACTGAGCGACTGAACTGAACTGAACTGAGCTCATATGTGGTGTACACAAAATCAACATTTCCTTCATTCCTGCTGCTCTGGTTCTTCCTTGATGTCACTGAAGCCAGCCTTGTGCTGCCCCAGCACAGCATCATCTGGAGTAGATGTTTGAGTTTCTTCTTCAGCAGGTTTAAAACCCATTGAGATCAATCCCGTTTAGGTTCCTGTCTATTCTTTCCAAGCATATTATTTCTATAATGGGTCTTTACTGGTTTTGTTTTCATACCATCCTAAGAAGGCTTTCTCCTTCTCTTTTAAGGTAACAACGTTCTTGCACTACCTGTGGGTGGGGCCGCTACAGGCTATTGCAGTGACCGCCTTGCTCTGGATGGAAATAGAAATATCATGTCTTGCTGGGATGGCAGTTCTCATCATTCTTCTGCTTTTGCAAAGCTGCTTTGGGAAATTGTTTTCATCATTCCGGTAAGAGAAACACTGATTTCAAAAATTGGTGATGTGTAACTGGTAGCATATGCAGTCTGCTTGATGCTTTTGTTCAAAAACAACAACAAGAAATGCCTTTTTTTGTCTCTTTGTTGCATGGGTTGTAAATGCCTCAGACTTAGCCAGTGGAAGCTCCAGCCTCAAGCTGAAGGCTGACTTTTAAAGGGAAAAGTGACAAAATTTGCTGACTTTTCCTAACATTGTCACCAAATAAATAGTGGTGTTAAGCAGAATTCGCTGATGTCAAATTTATTTTAACATTATTAAAAGTACTAATACTTTTATATAATATACAGGCCCTTTTCAGAGAAGGCAATGGCACCCCACTCCAGTACTCTTGCCTGGAAAATCCCATGGATGGAGGAGCCTGGTAGGCTGCAGTCCATGGGGTCACTAACAGTCGGACACGATTGAGCGACTTCACTTTCACTTTTTACTTTCAAGCATTGCAGAAGGAAATGGCAACCCACTCCAGTGTTCTTGCCTGGAGAATCCCAGTGACGGGGGAGCCTGGTGGCTGCCATCTGTGGGGTCACACAGTCAGAGACGACTGAAGCAACTTAGTAGTAGTAGGAGTAGTACTTTATTATTGTTATGTTTGTGTTAGAGCCATTTTCAGGTATGTATGTTTTTGTCTTGTTTATAATTCAGTGTTTTAATTATCAGTGTCCCAAGGGCAAGATCAATCTTAATTTTGTCTTTATAAAGCCCCATAGTCCCAGTGGTATATATAATAGATAAGTGGCTGGTGATGAAGAGCCTAATGGTAATGAGTTACACCTGAAGCAGATCACAGAGTTGGAGGTGGGTCATTGTTTAGGTAGTCAGGTGATGGAGATGTTGTGTTGTTTGAAATACATTCAGGGTTGTTTGTTGGTGCCTATATGTGTATTTTTCTATGCTTGGAATTTTCTTTGCTCTCTTTGCTGTGGAACGATGTTCCTTATCCTTTGAAGCCCTGTTCTAATGCTACCGGGTCTCTGAAGCTTTTTTTTTTTTTAATTTTTTTTTTTACTTTATTTTACTTTACAATACTGTATTGGTTTTGCCATACATTGACATGAATCCACCACGGGTGTACATGCGTTCCCAAACATGCACCCCCCTCCCACCTCCCTCCCCATAACATCTCTCTGGGTCATCCCCGTGCACCAGCCCCAAGCATGCTGTGTCCTGCATCAGACATAGACTGGTGATTCGATTCTTACATGATAGTATACATGTTACAATGCCATTCTCCCAAATCATCCCACCCTCTCCCTCTCCCTCTGAGTCCAAAAGTCCGCTATACACATCTGTGTCTTTTTTGCTGTTTTGCACACAGGGTCATCATTGATGGTTCTCCTTTCCCAGTGGAATTAACAGTTCCATCTTATCTGCCCCTAGCATTTTAATCCTATTTTATTACAGCACAGACATTGTCTTCCTGTTAGAGTCAAGGTCTTTTCTGCCTTCCCTGCCCAGTTGTGACCTCCTTGAGTGGACAGTCCATATCTGTTTCATTTCAGGACTTTATTATACATTACTACAAGTTTTCGAAGTTATATGTTGAATTTGGCTGAATGTTTGAATTTCTAATTGAAATCTTTTTTTTTTTTTCATTTCTCCATTTGTACATTTGTCTGTGTTTTCAGCTCAAAAGAGCTGCAGGAAATAATTTGATCCCTGTTCTGTGCTCGTGCCCCCTGCTGCTGCTACGGAAAGCTGGGCTGTGGTCACTGAGGCTCATCTCTCATGTCTGTCCCCTCAGGAGTAAGACCGCAGCTCTCACAGACGACAGGATCAAGACCATGAGTGAAGTCATAACTGGCATCAGAACAATAAAAACGTATGCTTGGGAAAAGTCATTTACAGACTTTATTACTAAATTGAGAAGGTAAGTTTTTATATATATCAAGTCATATATGTGCTTTTTTATTTCCTATTTTTACTGAATGAAATTAGGAGTCTTACCAAGTTTTCACATTAATGTAAACTTAACTATACCCCACTCCAATATGTGGCAGTGGGGTTAAGTGGAATTGTGGAAACATAATTTTAACCTGCTTTCCCATTTACTATATATATATATATATATATATATATATATATATATCTACACCAGATGGCTTGTGGAATCTTAGTTCCAGGGATTGAACTCAGGCCCTAGGCAATGGAAGTGCAGAGTCCTAACCACCAGGGAATTTTCTCATTTACCATGTTCTTAAAGAAAAAAAAAAAAAAAAAATATATATATATATATATATATATGCTTCTTATACAGAAATGAAACTCATTAATATATTCTTAATACTGCATATCCCAAATAAGCAATAATTATAAAATTTTAGTATTTGAGATGATATTTAAACTAAAGCTGTAATTTATGTTAACATAGTACAAAGTCTGGGTACAACTGTATCAGGCCCAACTTTATGAATCAGTATTTTTCATTCCAAACAGCTATGGAAATATTGTTTTTTTTTAACTTGTAATTGCTTTTATTTTTAGATAATCATAGAGTCATATGCAGTTGCTTATAGTACAGGGACCTCCCGTGTATCCACTGCTCAGTTTCCCTCAGTGGTAATTTCTGGTAACACTATAGTGCAATATTGCAACAGAATGTTAACAACTATACAGGGAAGATACAAAATATTTTCATCAGGACCAGGATTATACAAGTTGCCCTTCTATAGCACACCTACTTCCCTTCTGTCCCCACCACATCCTTATCCTGTGTCAATCACTAGTCTGGTCTCCATTTCTATAATTTTGTCATTTTTAAAGAATGTTATCTAAATAATACCGTACAGTTTGTTACCATTTTTGATTGACCTTATTCACTAAGAAGAATTCCCTAGAGACTCATCCAAGTTGTTTCATGTATAAATAGCTGGTTCCTTTTATTGTTGAGTAGTATTCCTTGAAAATACTGGGGCTTTGCTCTGCTTCATATTTGTAGAATTTCTTTCATCTTTCAGTTAAATATCTGATGAGTGTTTATACTCGAGCCCAGGGTGCTTAGAATTCTCTGGGTGCTCCCTGTCACCTCTCACTTTTCACCTTTGTGGGTACCCCTCCTTCTGCTGGGGATACACTCTCATCCTCTTCTCTGGCCTCTGCCAGCCCTGACTGACTGTAGCTCATCTGAGGTTCTATGTGTCTGTGACTTGCCCTGACTCCACTGCTCTGGGGTATATTCCTCTGCTCTGTACTCCCGCGGGGGCTGTGCTGGCTGCCTGGCTAATGTCTTGGTGTCTCCCAATTTTGGGTTGCTTATTCTCTCCCCCAACAAGTTCATGAGCCCTGTGGGGATGGGCTTTGTCTTAGACATTCTCAAGGTACCTGGCACACGACTTGTGATTACAAATGCTTGTTGAATGAATATTCAGATCCAATCTGATTGACCCAAAATGTTTAAAAGTGTGACATTAAGGACACTTTTAGTTGAAAGAGTGAAGTGGCGATGCAGTGTGTGGTCCTGGTGTCAGGGCAGACCCCTGGGTGTGCACTGTGTAGCATCTCCATGACGTGAGGGATGGTTTATCTTAATCTGTGTCCACTGCCTAGAAAGGGGCCACTCACACAGGGCACTGAATTCATGGGTTGATGTTGGTGTTCCTTTTAAAACCTATTTCCTACTCTTTTTCAGGAATGAAATTTCCAAGATTCTGAGAAGTTCCTGCCTTAGAGGAATGAATTTGGCATTTTTTTTTGCTGCCAGCAAAGTCATGATCTTTATCACCTTCGTCATTGCTGTGGTCCTTGACAACCCAATCACAGCCAGCCAAGTGTTTCTGGTGGTGATGCTGTTCGAGACTGTGAGGTTTACAGGCACCCTTTACTTCCCCATGGCCATCGAGAAGGTGTCAGAGGCCGTTGTCAGCATCAACAGAATCAAGGTTTGATGAAAAGCAATTTTTTTTTAGTTGTAGGTGAACTTTATGAACAACGCCTTATTTGGTGTCACTGTGTGCCAGTTTGGTGACATTTATCTCTCATTGCCAAAGCTGGCAGTCTTTCCAAAATGTCATACATACTCCCCTCTCTTCTTATATAGAGTGCATTACAAATATCATAAGATCCCTGCTGGTTTATGGGTGGCAGTAGCAGGGGCACAGACTCTTGATGTGCAGTGATGACTGCAGGGTGATTGAAATATCTAAAAGCAGGAGCAGCAAACAGAGCTTTGACTATATGGACCTTTGTCAGCAAAGTGATGCCTCTGCTTTTTAATAAGCTGTTTAGGTTGGTCATAGCTTTTCTTCCAAGGAGCAAGCGTCTTTTAATTTCATATCTGCAGTGATTTTGGAGCCCCCAAAGTAAAGCCTCTCACTGTTTGATGTTTCCTCATCTATTTGCCATAATGGGACTGGATGACATGATCTTAGTTTTCTGAATTGTTGGGGTCCTTTAATGGACCAGGACCTGCCGGTCCAGAGTCGACTATAAGAGAGTGAAAGAGAGAGCCGGAGGGAGGGAGACAGAGAGAGAGAGAAGAAAGAAAGACACAGGGACCCAAAGTCTGATGGAGCAAAGGTGCTTTAATGATGTTTCTGTGAGCATATATAGGCTGTAGTACAAGAAAGTTCTTTTGACAATGATAAAGATCAGAAAACCAAATGTACAGTAACCGTTACCAAGGGAACAAGGGATAATAATGGTCACAAGGTCAAGAGACAATCCATATGTCAAGAAAAAGCGGTGGGGGGTGGAGGGGAGGCGAGACTAAGCAGTTTTATTGTAAAGAGAATGTTTGCTAAAGGAGACCCAAGCCTGTCTCACACAATGACCTTAGTCCTGAGAGCTAAGCGCAGTTTTACTCACCTCTGGTAGAAGCTGATAAGGAACAGAGGATTTATGAGAAACAGCACATAGGAATCCTCCTGTTAAACATTCCCTGATGAATGTCGAGTTTTAAGCCAACTTTTTCACTCTCCACTTTCACTTTCATCCAGAGGCTCTTTAGTTCCTCTTCACTTTCTACTATTAGGGTGATGTCATCTGTCTATCTAAGGTTATTGATATTTCTCCTGGCAATCTTGATTCTAGCTTATTCTTCATCCAGCCCAGCATTTCACATAATGTGCTCTGCATATAATTTAAATAGGCAAGGTGACAATATATGGCCTTGACGTACTCCTTTCCAAATTTTGAAAAGTTCGTTGTTCCACGTCTGGTTTTTTTTTTTTTTAGGTTTTTTTTTTTTTTTTAAGATTTAAAATGTTTTATTTTTTATTTTTTTAAATTTTAAAATCTTTAATTCTTACATGTGTTCCCAAACATGAACCCCCCTCCCACCTCCCTCCCCATAACATCTCTCTGGGTCATCCCCATGCACCAGCTCCAAGCATGCTGTATCCTGCATCAGACATAGACTGGCGATTCAATTCTTACATGATAGTATACACGTTAGAATGTCATTCTCCCAAATCATCCCACCCTCTCCCTCTCCCTCTGAGTCCAAAAGTCCATTATACACATCTGTGTCTCTTTCCCTGTCTTGCACACAGGGTCGTCATTGCCATCTTCCTAAATTCCATATATATGTGTTAGTATACTGTATTGGTGTTTTTCTTTCTGGCTTACTTCACTCTGTATAATCGGCTCCAGTTTCATCCATCTCATCAGAAGTGATTCAAATGAATTCTTTTTAACGGCTGAGTAATACTCCATTGTGTATATGTACCACAGCTTTCTTATCCATTCATCTGCTGATGGACATCTAGGTTGTTTCCATGTCCTAGCTATTATAAACAGTGCTGCGATGAACATTGGGGTACATGTATCTCTTTCATGTCTAGTTTTAACTGTTGCTTCTTGACCTGCATATTGGTTTCTCAGGAGGCAGGTAAGATGGTCTGGTCCCATCTCTTTAAGAATTTTTCAAAGTTTGTTGTAATCCACACAGTCAGAGGCTTTAGAATAATCAGTGAAGCAGAGGTCGATGTTTTTCTGGAATTCTCTTGCTCTTTCTATGATCCAGCAGATATTGGCAATTTACCTCTGGTTCCTCTACCTTTCCTAAATCCAGTTTGTACATCTGGAATTTCTCAGTTCATATACTGCTGAAGCTTGAAGGATTTTGAACATTACTTTGCTAGCATGTGGAATGAGCACACTTGTGCAGTAGTTTGAACATTCTTTGACCTTGCCTTTCTTAGGGATTGGGCTTCCCTGGTGGCTTAGCTGGTAAAGAATCTGCCTGCAATGCAGGAGACTTGGGTTTGATCCCTTGGTTGGAAAGATCCCCTAGAGAAGGGAAAGGCTACCCACTCTAGTATTCTAGAGAATTCCATGGACTGTACAGTCCACGGAGTTGCAAAAAGTCAGACTTGACTGAGCAACTTTCACTTCTTTGGGATCAGAATGAAAACTGACCTTTTCCAGTCCTGTGGCCACTGCTGAGTTTTCCAAATTTGCTGGCATATTGAATGCAGCCTTTTAACAGCATCATCTTTTAGGATTTGAAGTGACTCAGCTGGAATCCCATCACCTCCACTAGCTTTGTTCATAGTAATGCTTCCACGGCTCACTTGACTTCACACTGTAGGATGTTTGGCTCTAGGTGAGTGATCACACCATTGCAGTTATCCAGATCATTAAGACCTATGGAACCTGCTTCTCTTTTGTCTCCTTCATTGGCAGACGGGTTCTTTATCACTAGAGCCACATGGGAAGCCCAAAGAACTACCATGCTGCTGCTGCTAAATCACTTCAGTTGTGTCTGACTCTGTGTGACCCCATAGACAGCAGCCCACCAGGCTTCCCCGTCCCTGGGATTCTCCAGGCAAGAACACTGGAGTAGGTTGCCATTTCCTTCTCCAAGGCATGAAAGTGGAAAGTGAAGTCGCTCAGTTGTATCCGACTCTTAGCGACCCCATGGACTGCAGCCCACCCGGCTCCTCCATCCATGGGATTTTCCAGGCAAGAGTACTGGAGTGGGGTGCCATTGCCTTCTCCAAAGAACTACCATATGATCCAACAATTCCAGTTCTAGGTATTTTCCCAAATAAAATAAAATAAGAGATACCTTTTCAAAAGATATCTGTACTCCCATGTTCATTGCAATGCTACTCATAATAGCCAAGATGTGGAAACTACCTGAATGTTCACTGATGGGTGAATGAGTAAAAAGTGAGTGTGTACATAAAGCAGAATATTATTCAGTGTTAGGAATAAAGGAAACTCTGCAATAGCAACAACATGGATGAAACTTAAAGACATGATGAGTGACATAAGCTAGTCATGTAAGGACACATGCTGTATGATTCTGCTTGTAAGAGGTATCAAAAATAATCAAATTCATAGAATCATAATCAAAGCTAAAGGGGAAATAGGGAGTTACTGATCAATAGGCATAAAGTTTCAGGTAAGAAAGATGAATATATTTTGGATTAGCTCCTGTACAGTGTTGTTTCTGTTGTTACCAATGATGTACCTTTAATTTACTGTAATGAAATAACAACAGAAATAGAATCCTGACAGCAATTGAATGGGCTAAGCATAAGTGTCCCCATTTTACAGGTAAGGAAACAGGTCCTACAACAGATGAAATAGTTCACCCGTCTTTTCATCTCTCGTAAGTGACAGAACTAGGATTCTGCCCAAAGCCTGGTTTCTTGCATTGCCTTGTTAGTATATTCTGGCATGTGGAATCTCTCATTAAGTGTGGCTTTCATCCTCTGTGGCCCTACATCTCTTTCTTTGAGCTCCTGGGTGTGACTTTGTCCTGACTAAGCCACATGTTTGTGGATTTCTCTCCTTCCCTGAACTTCAGACTTATCTAAAAGGCAGCTACAGTGCCTTGTTCATCTTTGTACTCCTCACGAATAGCCGATGCTCAGAAAATGCGCAACTGAAGTGATCTTCCAGCTCCATGATGTCTAGGCTCCTGCAGATGCCTATTAAGCATGATTATAGTGGAGACAGTGGTAACTTATTCTCACATCAATTATGTGATGCACTTAAAGAGGATGCATGAAAGGGGAACTGCAGAGTTTTTCAGAGTATTGTGCTTAAAAATATTTGAGTAGGATTTTTTATTTCTTTTCCACCAAAATGTACCTGAACAGTGTCTGAGACTTAAAATTCCTTTCCATCTAGATGTGTGTGATAACCTGCTGAGAACTTTGAATTTTCCTGGGGCTTTGTCAGGATGCTTTGTGTCCTGATTAAACATCGTTGATATGAGCAAGAAACCTAGATTTTCTCTCATTTTCATACATTTTCTGGTGGGATGATGGTCTAGAAATTTAGAGATCTTTTAGGCAATAGTTACTTTCAGTAAAGGCGAGGCCAATGGCCAAGAATAAGCATGGTGTGAAGCATGAGAAATTGTTCCAAGGTGAGCAGAAATAATTGTTGAACTATTTTTCCTTTTACATATTAGACTCTTATTCAGCCCATATAATTTCTGCAATGCTTAAAAATTTTTTGTTTCTCTAGCTCATCAGAATCCCCTGAATGCCTTTAAAAATCACACCTTGGTGTTTCTGATTCACTAGGTTTTTGCTTGGGGCCCAAGGTATCTGTGTCTTTAGTCAATGTTCCATGCATCTGAAAATAAGCCAAACCTGACCAGGTATTTTAGCAAATATAAAATACGACAGGATGTTGCTGAGATTAAAATAATTTGAGAGGAAAACCCTGTCTTAATTTATGCTAGACTTTTGGTGGGGTGCGGGGGAGTAAATTTGAAATTTATCCACCTATTTCATCACTTCACAAAATCATTGAATACTACCTACCTGAAGTCTGGAGCAGGCTAGATGAGTATGTACAGTGGCAGGTAAGCACATGCAGAGAAGTCCTTCCTGCTTAGAATGTATATTTTATCGTGAGGGGTTAAAATAGAATCAAATAGTGAAACTCACGGTGGATGCACATTTGTGTGTCATTAGTCCTTGGGAGGAAAAATTGAGGTGCCATGAAGTGCTTTGGCAGAGCCACTGGTGTAATTTTGGAGGTCGTGTTTCCTGGGAAGGCTGAGGAAATTACCTGGAGAATTCCATGCGTAGGGCTGGGAGAGGTGGGAGGCTGATGCTTCTCATTTTCCTGGGGAAGGTGATGTGATGAAGGCTTTTAGTGCATGAGTAGGGGATTCATGCATTTGAGGAACCAAAAATGTCTGAGCCTGCAGAGTATGGAGTGCTAGAGGCCTGATCAGGGGACTATGTAAGTCCCTACAGGTAACATTAAGATTTTTTTTATCATCTCAGAGTTCCCTCTGGCTGCAGGTTCTAAATGTGCTGGAGTTTGGAACCAGACTTTCTCCTTGAGGAAAAACTAGCCCACTTATTGAGAAAATTACAACTTTCCTCATGGTCTAAAACTATTCATATTATATATATATACACACACACACACTATATATATATATATATATATATATACACACACGCACATATATTGTGTGTGTTTATTATATACACACACAAACCTATATATATATAATACTCTATGTATCCTGTATTCACTATATTGCTATATATATGATGTACTGTATATTTTATTCTGTATATTATTCAGTGTGTTCTGATGTGAACCAACACTTTAAGTACAGTTGGAAAATGCTATGTTGGCTATATGAAGTTTGTTATAAATTCCAGGAAAGCAGTTATGTTTGTTTGTGCTTTCATCCAGCAAACTAAACTGTCTGTTTTTCCTTTCTCTGTAGGACTTCCTGTTACTCGAAGAGATACCACCGCATGACCATCAGCTGCTGCCATCAGATGGTGAAACAATTGTGAACGTGCAAGATTTAACTGCTTTTTGGGATAAGGTAACAAGTCCTCCACCTCAGGATCATGACTGCTAATAAGACAACTGTGACATAGATTTATAAGAAAATTTTAAGGTTTTACACATGGTGTAAAATGTGACTTACTTGTATACTGAAAGTATGCTATAAAATTTCTCAAAATCAGGAATAAGGTTTGCAACCACTGGAGATTAAGTATAAAATCAGCCTAAGACATCTGACAGGTTGTTCTCTCTCTCATTTTCAACAGAGGTTTAAAGTATTAGCACATCTTGAACTTAAATTACATACATTGGTAATGTTAGAATTTACAGGATTGGACATACAAAATACTGCAGTATGATGTGGGTTAACTAACAGATACACAACAAGTTGTTAGAGACAACAGCCTTTGGGGAATCAATGTACATTTTCTGTATACTGATCTTCACAGACCATCTTACTACACACGGAGTGAGGCTGTGATCTGGATCTTGGCTGTGGGGTAGGGTGGGGGCTCCCCCATCCTAATCTTCTGGAAGCTTCTAGCTACTTTGGTGGCAGCCAGGGACAGGAGAAGACAGCAGGTGGTCATCGTGAGCCCCAGTGATTCTGTTTAAAGCTTTCACTATATGGAAGCTGACATGGAGAACTGGCGATGTTCCAGCACTTGGCTTATTTATAATGTTCAGGCAAACAGAGAAAGCAGAAGAATTTGCTCTCAAGTATTGCACCCCCAGTGCAGCCCCTTTATCGACAATTGAAATGCTCTCCTGCAACCTGGTTCCATGATCCTGTGTGCACACCCTCCCATGTCAGTGTGGATTAGTCAGGAAAACTGAACCCACACCACAGGAGGGTAGGTTAGGTCATGGGTGAGGGAGCCCTCCGGAGGGAGAGGGGCACAGACATTGGGATTTTGGAGAGAAGCTGAGTCTGAATGAAGCCCCTGCTGGGTTGGGAGGCAGGAGACTCTGTAACCTGCTCCCCCAGACAGACAGGTGGGCAGATGGGGGGAAGTCTCAGGGACCCAGGTCTCATTCATGAAATGGTGGGATTTGGTCTGTATTTAAGCTCTAAAATGAATGGTCCTGTGTGAGCCTCCAGATCTCATGGAACAGGGGTTTCCAACTGTGTCTGCACAGAGTCAGGGCTCAGCTGATGATCCTTGTTGAGTCAGTATCCCCTGATCCTGGGTAACCAGGAGGGGAGGGGACCCAGTGCCTCTGAGCTGTCGAGTGCTATCATGGCGGAATAGTGCCTGCCTGAAGCCTGAACAGGGAGGGAACTCAATGTCCTGTCCTGACAAACTATGAGGGGAGGGGACAGGGATGATAATTGTATGTGGCTCATTATTTTGTAGTCACACCTGAGTGAAAAGTAGTAAAATAGGAACCCTAAGTGTCAACACGAAGAAAGGAGTGGAGAAGTTTAAACAAATGCTTCTTGTATATTAAAACCTAACTTCTTACTGATTTTTCATTCCTAAAATCTGAAACTTTGTTTTGGTGATGAAAATTAATTATTATTTTTAGTATATGATTGCCTTATTATCAGTTCAGCTGTTTACAAATCTTTCATTTTTAAGATTATCTAGACTTTTTTATACGGACTCTATGCTTTTAGTCTTTTGGGCATTTTACTTAATTACATGTAACCACTGTGTATGTGTTTTTAAACATAACAGTTACTGACAAATTTCTTAACACTTAGGATATGTAAAGAAGTACACATACCCTCAAGTCTCCCAGGAATGTGACCTGTGATTGGCATGATGAGTACATTGTCCTTCTTCCTCATATTGGATTGTGTGCTGTCAAATGCATTTCCATGTTTTTGTTTTCCTTACAGTAGAGGGACTCTATTGTCCCTATTTAGCCAGGACAGGTAATGCATGTAACATGTATAAAATTGAGGCTTTATTCCTCTGACTCACAATGTCATAAACTTCCTTATTTCCCATTTTGTGTGTGTGTGTGTTATTGATGTTAAATTAGAGCTCTCGTGAAATTAGACCGTTATTTACAAGAGTTAATTTACCAAGAGTGATTTTATTATGTAAAGTGTCTCCTTCTGGCTGAGTGTTACTGAGATTTTTTTCTTTATCAAATGAAAATGGGGAGATTAATAGAGATTTCAAATTACAGTGTTTATTAGTATAGGACCAGGCGTGCTACGTTCTTCTGCTTCCACCTTATATTTAAAACCAAAGATCACTGTGTGTGTGTTCAGTCGCTGTGTCAGACTCTTTGTAAACCCATGGACTGTAGCCTGCCAGGCTCCTTTGTCCATGGAATTTCCAGGCAAGAATACTAGAGGGGCTATGAAAAAGGGTAAGTGGTAAAAACCTCCCACACTGAATACTCTAGTAAGTACATTATTTTAATAAGCTTATGTACATCATTCAGTTTGCATTTCAAGCAGGTTCCTTGTCATTGCATCTCCTTAAATTCTGTGGGTGTCTACACCTGAGTCCATACGGAAATCTGGTGAAAGAAGCCTTCCTAAGGCAACTAAAGCTGTTTCAACTCCCCAAAAGATAGGAGTGGATGAAAAGACCTGTAAAACACGATGTCTTAAAACGAGAAAATGTGGGCTATGTTAGCATTTCAATAACTCTTATGGTATTTTCCCTAGTATTTGAAGTAATTTGTGTTACTTTATTGAAATGGGTACATTTTTGTAACTTTCATTTGCAGGAATCAGGAACCCCAGCCCTACAAGGCCTTTCCTTTACTGTCAGACCTGGTGAACTGTTAGCTGTGGTTGGACCTGTGGGTGCAGGAAAGGTATGTTCTGATGCCTTTTTGCAGCTTGATAATAGCCCCTGTTATATTCTCAGAGTGGAGCCCAGAGCTGAGTGTGACTCAGTTTGAATTCAGTGTGTCTAGAACAGTGTTTCTCTAGGTATGTTCTATGGAGCATTCATTTTGCGAGAAGGTTTCGTGGCAAATAAATCTGAATAAGTGCACACTGCGTTCTCCTTCTTGGTGCTTCACATTGCCCAGTTGGGAACCACGTGTCAAGCAGTGAACATCTCAGTGAAGGAAATTATTGATGTGACAGCTTTTCAGAATGGATGGAGACAATGGGGATTTCTTTTTGTCACAGTGGCCCCTCCAGGAAGTCTGGGGGTGGTGCAGGTTCTTCCAGGAAGCTCTGAGCATTTCCTCACGTGACTTGACTTGGTCCTATCAGTGCACATGTAGTGAATGTGCGGCCACATGCTGGAGCTAAAGATACAGACATGAGCCAGGGCTTGATACCTCTGCTCCAGAGCAACCAGGTTCTGGGGTGAGACAGATACATAGGCAGGTTATTTCAGCCCAGGGCAATGAGCACTCTGATGTGTGGACACAGACACAACACATCTATGTGTTGTAAAACATTTGAAATTTGCGTGTTGATTTAGTCTCATGTGTTTTGTACAATAACATACAGAAACCTAAATGTGGGATACGTACACAAAAGGGTGATGATTTCCTTTATCATGGACTTTGCTCTGCAGACACAACTCACTTCATAGTTCTTTTAGTCCATCGTCTTTTGATATATTATTTACACATAACTTTAAAAAAATAAAATATTTGTTTATTTGACTGCATGAGATCTTAGTTGCAGCATGTGAGGTCTTGTTCCCTGACCAGGGATTGAACCCCAGCGCCTGCACAGGGAGCGCAGAGTCTCAGCCTCTGGACCACCAGGGAATTCCCTACACATAGCTTTTTAAGAACAAGTATTTGTCAAATAAAGGATATCCCGGATGTAGGAACAACTGCATTAAACATCAGATATATGAACTACACATCCTGTGGGACTGCTCTACTAGAGAAAGATGTTGAATATTCTTAATTAGCCTTTGCTGAGTAGAGCACTTCATTTGGGGGAAATTCAGGCAGCATAGATTGTTATGCTATTCATATTCCTTATCAACCATTAGTTTACCTTGACCAATGGTATTATTTTTATTTTTATCACAATCACCAGAGTAGTACTTTATCCCATTTTGAAGGAAAGGTTTCTATCCTGTATCAAACACCAGGGTGGGGTCAGCTGTGCTGCGGGCGTGTTCCATCCTGAGTGCTGCCTGTTCATTTGTGTGTTGCTGTCTGTTTCAGTCGTCACTGTTAAGCGCTTTGCTGGGGGAGATGCCCTTGATCCAGGGGAATGTCAACATCCACGGGAGGATCGCGTATGTTTCTCAGCAGCCCTGGGTGTTTCCAGGAACTATGAGGAGTAACATTTTATTTGGAAAGAAATATGAAGAAGATAGATATAAAGAAGTAATAAAGGCATGTGATTTGGAAAAGGTGAATAATGACTTTTGAGCTACATCTACTCAAATTTCAAATAGTGATAATGTTGGTTTAAACTCTAAAGTTAGTTGAAATTTCTTTTTAATTTGAAAGGTCTTTGATTGTTGCTTAATATATTTGCTGGTCTTCTGGGTAAATATGCAGGCATATATGTTGCTGTTTTAATCCTGATGTGATAACAACACTCACAGAATAACTTTGGTGGGAGGCTGTGTGGTTGTTTCATTTTGTGAAATTTCATTCATTGTTTTTGGTATGGAGGGCTGTGCCACACGCCTTGCACAATCTTAGTTCCCTGACTGCAGAGTGAACTCGGTCACTTGGCAGTGAGAGCACAGAGTCCCAAACAATGGACCACTAGGGAATTCCCTTGTTCACTTTTAATTTCTTTTTTTAATGGACAATTGCAAAACTTTGTAAAAATAGAGAGCATGGTGTACTGAACCCTCATGTATCCACCCCCACCTTCAGCCAGGAGCAGCTGGTGGCCAGTCTCGCTGTATCTCCACCTCTGCCAGCCCCACCCCTACCCCAGATTATTCTGGAGAAGATCCTAGACCTCAGATTAGTTCATCTGCAAATGTATTATTAGTTTTCTCTGAAAGACAGGAAAGCTTTTGGGAAAAAAATCACATTATTTCACCTGAAAAATAACCCAGATTCCTGAGTGTCATTGACCTGCTAGTCTCTGTTTACATGTCCTTAGTCATCTTACTGAGGAATCTCCTTCAGCTTTGCTGGAGGCAGCCTGCACATGAGGTCTCCCCACCGACCCTTGGGTCGTGCCTCCTCAGGCCTTTTCAGTCCCTAGGTTTCTCTCTCCTCTTGGTTTTGACTTTTATTTCTATTTAAAGAAAATAGAATGCTTTAACATTTCTTCTTAATACTGTATCTTTTCTTTGAGGTAGAAATTGTTTTCAGACATGGCATTGAGTTTCACAGAAAATGACAAAACAAAGCATTTAACCCTAGCTTGGGATTTAGATGAAATTAGTGAGTGAATGATGAAAACTGAACTTACTTGAGAGGGGAATGTAATTTGGCTAAAAGGAAGAACAATGTAAATACTGATTAAAGAGTATGTTACTCTCCTGGGTTATAAAAATCTGTGAACAGTAGTGTTAAAGGGCTCCCCCGAGTCTGTTGAATCCAGTCTGGACATCCGAGTATTCTTCTATACTGTGAGAAAAAGCCCAGGACAGACTTTCAGAGGTGAGGAGTTAAGACTCCAAAACCTTCTTTCTGAGGAAATAGAAAATAGTAATTTTGCTTGAACCACAGCTTGAACATCATAGATTGTATCACATGAGTAGCATTTTACAATAATGTGGTTAAAACAGAATTGTTCCTTTAATGGGCTTCTGTTTCTTTCTCTTGAGTTCTTATTAACGGGAGATTGTGTTTGCAGAAATAATGTCAAGTTAGCAGGAATGAGTAGATTTGTATTAAATGATGTAGAGACTGGATAAGAAAAGAAGAGGGAAGCACGTGTACAACAGTGAGAAGAGTAGCTCCCATTTATTCAGAGTCCATGTGCGAGTCAGTTTTCTGTCTTTCACCCCTGTGTGTGCGCACATGTAAGAGGCTATATGAGTTATTCTTTATCAATGTCTTCAGCGTTAACATCCTCATAGTTGGTAAAACTAAGGCTTGGGGGATCAAGCAGCTCATCTCAGTTCAAGTTGAGATCCCTTTCTGCATGACTCTAGACTCCATACTTGTCCTCCATGCTGTGCTGCCTCTAAGTTGAGGAAGTGTATAAGGAAGAATTTTTTGAAGAGCAGGTGATAGGTGGGGTGTGAAATAAACAGATCTCAGGCATTTCCTCTTTACTTTAATCACGTCCAGCCCCTGATGCCCAGATCAGACTCCAGAGACCCAGGCCAGGGTGGGATGTTTCTTTCATGAACTTGCCTTACTGGTGAAGCTCAGCCCTTCTTTCTCCCCACATTTGAGCATCTCTGCAGAAGAGCTGGGACAGCGGCTGATATTCAGCTTTTTCCCTGGGGGTTAATGCTTTGCCGTAGCCACGTGGGCTGATTGGCCCAGTAATGTGGGCAGTGTTGTGGGGCCTCCCCCACCCTTGGGTGTCCATGCGGCAGAGTCTGGTGGGAAGGGGCCCTGCAGGAACAGGCTGCACAGTGATTCTTCTGTACATGATGTGACCATTATAAACATGGACTGATCTCCTATTCTGCATGGTCAGGACACGGACACCTTCCAAATGTGTCTGGAGTATGACCCCGTCTCTCCATTCTCGCTGCTCCCACTCTGGCCCTGGCCATGGTCATCTCTCACCTAGATTTTTCCAGCAGCCTCCTAACTTATATTCATTCTTCCCCTTCCCCACTTACTGCCTGTTTTCAGCAAAGCACAGGAGTGATTCCTTAAAAACCCCAGAGGTCCTCCCCCACCTCCTTTATTGGAGTGACCCCAGGGCTCCTCCTGCTCCGGCTCTGCCCTCACTCCCCTCATTCTTACTCAGCTCTGCTCTCTTGCCTCCTTGTCCTGAACCCCTTGGGCATCTCCCCGTGGCCCCTGCACCCGCCCCTCCCTCTGTGAGGAGCAGCCTCTCCAGGTCTGCCTGAGCCCCCTCCCCAGATCTGCTCACATCCCCTCTGAGCAGAGCCCTCCCCCGCCAGTGCGGACTCACTTCCCTCCTTCACTCTCCATTCGACTTCCTTTTCCTTCTCATCCTTAGTTCTTGCACTCAACATGGAAAGAAACTGTAGGGACTTTGTTTTCTCGTGGCTGAATTCACTGTGCCCAGAACAATGCCTAGCATGTAGTCAGTCCTCAGTAAATATCTGTTAAAATGGTCAAATGCATAAATGCTATGGAAAACTACAGAATGAAGAAAAGATAAAAAACCCTGAGAGGTTTTTTTTTTTTTTTTTTTTTTTAATGTTCAAGGTTATCGTTATTCACTATGAAATAAGCCCATTAACATTGATCAAACACTTGTGGGGAGAACAGCTGCTGAAAGGTTAGGATGGCAGGAGAACACATTTTAAGTCTTTTTTCTTTTTTCCCTTTTCTATCTCCTTATAGCATTTGCAGAATTTGAAGGAAGGAGATCAAACTGTGATAGGAGATGGAGGAACCCCGCTGAGTGAAGGACAGAAAACCCGGGTCAGCCTCGCCAGGTAAATCGGTTTCAGTTGCCATCCGCCCCTCCTCCTCGGCAGCTCTTAGTGGGCGTGAGCACGCAGACCCCGCTCACAGGGTGAGCCTGTGTGAAGCAGGGTCTTGGCCCTTTCCCTGGGCTCCTGGAAAGAACCTGGAGTTGTTGGGCACCATAATGATTCAGAGATGAGACCCAGGGAGTGTAAAGCGTCCTCTCCTGACATCTCTCTACATTTTCTAGAGCCGTGTATCAGGATGCAGACATCTACCTCCTGGACGATCCGCTCAGCGCAGTGGACGTAGAAGTCAGCAGACGCTTGTTCGAACAGTGAGTTTGCTCCTGTTTTCTATAATTTCTTCTTTCCAAGAGCCCTATAGGGATCAGGGAAGGGAGCTCAGGAAAGCCTTTGTGCTCCAGGAGACTCAGCTCTCACTGCCCTGGTGTTCCTCCCTTCCCTCCACAGAAGATCCATCATAAAGAAATCTTACATCATGATGAGGTCAGGACAGGAAAATACAGCAGGTGCTTCTAGTGTGTGGAGCACAGTGGAGTCCGTGCTTTAGGGAGTCAGGGATAGACAGCAGATTCCACCCTGTGACTTGCAGCTGATGGATCCAGATGCTATGGACGGATCCACACCCCAGAAATTAGAAAGATGATATCCGATTTTTAAATCATAGAGTGGAACTCTGAAATCTGAAACTTGGCTGCTGTTATGCACCGAGCCCGTATCTCCGAACCAACCGAGAGAGCAAGTCCACCACAGTAATGCAAAGGCAAGAAGGGAGTTTATTTCTAGTGCGCTAGGGCCCAAGTCTCATTCAGCATAGTGGAATCCGACTAGAGCCCCGAACAAAGGAGTATGGCGGCTTATATACAGGCAGTTCTTTGTCTCAGTTACAGGAGTAGCTGGCGTTACATGATTGGCCAGGCAGGATGAGTGCATGTCCTGTCTCTTTCTGGTAAACATGACTCAGGTCCTAGAGCCCGTCATTTGGTCCCTAACATTCCCCACTGTCCTCAGATCATATAGAAGAATCTTCTTCTTGGTCCTGAGACACAGTTTGATATTGTTGCCGAAGCACAATCAGCTGTACTGTATTTATGCATTCCTTTACAAAGGCTACAAGTCTATTGATAATACATGGGCCAAAGGTAATCATCAGTAGAAGTACTAGCAGGGGTCCCAGCAAGGTATATTGGGGTGGTCAACCAAGGGGATTGTTGAAACCAAGACTCAAACCATCCTTGTTGAGCCTCACGTTCTCGTTTATGTTGGGCTAGTCCCTCTCTTTTTGGCCATAGATTCTCTAACTATTCCTGTGTGATCAGCGTAAAAACAACACTCTTCTCCTAGGGCAGCACAGAGTCCCCCCTGTTGCAGAAAGAGCAGATCTAATCCTCTTCTGTTTTGCAGAACTACTTCAGATAGGGAAGTTAAAGACAATTCCAAATGACTAATAGATTGCTCTATACGGGTGATGTCCTCATCTATGGCCACTCTCAGGGAGTTAAATCCTTGGCTTTGCAGGGACAAAGCTGTTATTCCTGTTCCGGCCCCGGCTATTCCAAGACCGAACGTAGTTGCTATGGTTATGGCAGTAAGAGGTTCCCTCTTGACTTTCTTGAGGGAAAGAAAGTTCTTTCTTGAGGATTTAGGGTCAATTTTTGGGCCCAGTAATCATATATTGTTTCCTCTGGTTGGTACAGAATCTTTGGCATGACTGCTACCATAACACAGAATTTTTCTTTGAGATCAGAGATTGAGCTGTGTAAGCATAGAGTCAGCCCCGTGTGTGAACAGACCCACCATCCTCCCATCCGTGGTATTAGCCACCTGGCTATGGGCAAGTCCGTAGGCTCAACGACATGCGCACACAGTGGAGACCTCTCTGATAATACCTTGCCCATACATAACCCTTTTCCCCATACCTCTCTCATTGTAAGGCCTACTTTTCAGTCTCCCCATTGACATTGAGGAGGATCAGTGCCATTGGCCAGGTCGTAAGAGGTGTTGAGGCCTACTGCCTAGTAATAAGGGGGAATTAAGTTGTAACATAACCGACAGGATTTAGTTGCCTCAGGATGGGTTTGATTTAAGGTAGCATAAGTTGCCTTTACTAATTTCCATAATGGATCTGTTTGTCCGAGTTTAGCAAGGGGGCCCGCCTCTGGGTCTTTTGTTGGTCCCTGGGATGTAGGTAGGGAGGTTGTCGGGTAGAGAGTTGCATGGACCTGTTCAATGGGGTTTGGACTGATACTATACATTTGTACCAGTTCTAAAACTTGACTCACAACAATCTCATTATAATACTCCCGGTATGGGAACCTGTCAGTTCTGGTCTAAAGCCCCCATGATATCCCGTTGACCCAGGCCTTTTCTTTTTTTGCTTTGTCAACGTTAAACTTTATTTTTACCTGGGCAAAGTTATGATCCTTTTCCCAATCGGAGTACGGAGGTATGGGTCCTACAAATGAGAAGTTAAGCAAGTCCCGATTTCCTACATCCCACCGTCTATACCCTGGAGTGTCCAACCCATCACTGGAAGTTACACAGTCCCAAGATTTACAATAAGAGTCCTGTATCCCCCCACAGATCTTCCAGTTATGCCTGGGCGCACCTGGACATGCCCAGAATGCATGATTCCAGAGCTTGCCCCTCTTCCAGGGTACATTTACCACCAGCTTACGGTCAAAGTATAAGTCTGGCCACCAAGTATTTGGTGGATGTATTGCGGTGGTGGAGTTAAGCATCTCACATGTTAGTCCATTTTGCAGTTTCCAGGTGATTCTGATGGGTTGGTGCAGGTTCACACTGGCAGCTTCGGAGCAGAGTAACATGGTCATCTATAAGATGGTCCAGACGAGTTGTCTTGGTCCTGTCGACGACGCCAGAGCTTCAGCCTTTGGGGGTTGGATGGGTGCAGAGACGCTTCCCATTCTTTTTTAGTGTCTTTCTGCTCTGCTGAAGTAGCTGGGCATACGTGGTTGCAATGCACCCAAGGCCCGATACCGTCGACCTTTAGGGCAGTTGGGGTGGTAAGAAGAACAACATAAGGACCCTTCCATTTGGGTTTTAGTGCCTTGGTTTGGTGCCTTTTGACCCATACCCAATCTCCTGGGCCAATGTCATGTGAGGGAATAGTTTCCTTATTTTGACCCACATGTATTTCCCGGAGCAGTTTCCAGACACGAGAGTGCACCTTGCTTAAGGCCATCAAGGCCTCTTGGAATTGTCCCAACATGGGAGGCGGTGGTTTCTTCCCTTCAAATATTGGACATACAGGGGGAGGTCTCCCATACAGAATTTCAAATGGGGTCAGATTAAGTTGATAAGGAGTATTACGTGCACGGAAGAGGGCGAAGGGAAGGAGGGTCACCCAGTCCCCGCCAGTCTCTATAGCCAATTTAGTTAAAGTTTCTTTTAGGGTCCGATTCATTCTTTCTACTTTCCCTGAGCTCTGTGGACTGTATTCACAATGTAACATCCATTTAGTCCCCAGGGCTAGGGCAAGGCTCTGAACTATTTGACTCACAAAAGCAGGTCCATTATCAGAGCCGATGGTCACCGGCAGGCCAAACCTGGGAACTATTTCTTCTAAAATCTTTTTCACCATTATCTTCGCGGTTTCTCCCTTTGTAGGAAAAGCCTCCACCCACCCTGAGAAGGTATCCACCAACACTAACAAGTACCGGTAACCATACTTGCCTGGCCTTACCTCGGTGAAATCTATTTTCCAGTGTTGCCCTGGTCTTTTTTCCCGATACCTCAGTTCTGCATGTTGTCTTTTTCCTGGCCTCATCTGTTGACATGCCTTAGAAGCATGCACTATGTTCTTTATAGTTGTCTGGTGCCAGGGAAATCACAGGCGCGCAGTTTGAAAGAGCATCAGAGTCTTCTTTTCTCCCAGATGAGTAGACAAGTGTAAATGCTAACACAGTTGCCGTCCCAACTGAGCGGGGAGTAGCAAGTAGCTGTCTGAGTCTTGGTACCATCCATCTTCACCTTTTTGAAGGTTAGTGTGTTCTTGGATCCAAGCAAGGTCTGTGGATGAATACTCGGGGGTTGGGGGCAGAGTTCCCATGCCTGGAGGTGGAAGTCCGATCGCCAACACAGGGGTGATGAAATCTTCATCAGCTACTTTTCAAGCTGCCAGGTCTGTGGCACGATTCCCTCATGCCGTGGAGCTGTCACCTTTCTGATGTCCAGGTACGTGTACTATTGACACAGCCCGAGGCATCTGTACAACCTCTAAAAGTCTACGGATTTCAGGCAAATTTTTAATTTCTTTTCCTTCAGCTGTCAAAAACCCCCTTTCCCAATATATCGGGCCCTGGATGTGTACCGTGCCAAAAGCATAGTGACTGTCAGTGAAAATAGTTATTCTTTTTCCTTTGGCTCTCTCTAATGCTTGAATCAGGGCAATTAACTCTGCCTTTTGTGCTGAGGTATCCAGGGGAAGGGCCTCTGCCCATATCGTCTGTCCAGAGTCATCTACTACTGCAGCTCCCGCTGGTCTCTGTCCATCTTTCACATAACTGCTGCCATCTGTGAACCATTTTAGCTCACTGTTATCCAGCGGAGTATCGGTTAAGTCCTTTTGTATTGCTGTTACCCTGGCCAGTATCTCATCACAATCATGAAGGGGGCTATTTTCCTCCGGATTGGGCAAAAGAGTGGCCTGATTTAGAGTGCAGGGTGTTTGGAAATGAATCCGTGGGGTGTCAAGTAGCAAGGCCTGGTAGTGCATCAAGCAGGCATTAGAAATCCATTTATCTGGGGGTTGCTTTAAAACTCTCTCTATGGCATGAGGAGTGTAGACCAAGAGTCTCTGTCCATAAGTCAGTTTATCAGCATCGTGGACTAAGAGAACGGTGGCCGTGATGATACGGAGGCAAGGTGGCCATTCAGCTGCCACTGGGTCCAGTCTCTTGGAAAGGTAAGCTACAGGTCGCTTCCATGGTCCCCATCTCTGTGTTAGTACCCCTTTTCTTATCCCTCACTTTTCATCTACAAATAATTGGAAAGGCTTAGATGGATCAGGGAGGGCAAGGGCAGGAGCTTCTAGCAAGGCACGCCTGAGCTCTTGGAAGGCCTCTTTCATTGGCTCGGTCCATTTCCTGTCCTTGTTTTCTTTGGTCCCTTCATACAGGGGCCTGGCCTTTTCTGCAAACCCCAAGATCCATAACCGGCAATATTGCACAGTTCCCAGAAATTCTCTCACTTGTCTAGGGTTAGCCAGCTCAGGGATCTGGAGGATGGTTTCTTTCATAGCCTGTGTTAACCACCTCTGGCCCTGTTTTATCTTATAACCGAGGTATGTAACCTCTTGCTTGGCAATCTGGGCCTTTTTGGCACTGGTCCTGTAACCTAAAGTCCCCAAGGTTTGGAGAAGGTCACCTGTTGCCTCTTGGCACTCTTTCTCTGTAGCCGCTGCCAGCATAAGGTCATCAATATATTGTAATAAAACAATGGTAGGGTGTTCAACCCGATACTCATGGAGGTCTTTGTCCAGGGCCTCATTAAATAACGTGGGTGAGTTTTTGAAACCCTGTGGTAAGCGAGTCCGTGTCAGCTGCACAGGGGTCTGACCACCGTCTTCCTGCCATTCGAAGGCAAAGATCTCTTGGCTTGCGGGGGCAAGAGGCAAACTGAAAAAGCATCTTTTAAATTTAAAACAGTATACCAAATGTAGTTTGGAGGCAAGTTGCTTAGCAATACATAAGGGTTAGGAACCGTAGGATGAATATCACTCACCCGTTTGTTGACTACTCGTAGATCTTGAACCGGTCTAAAATCAGTTCCCCCAGGCTTTTTCACAGGCAATAGGGGAGTGTTCCATGGGGACTGGCACCTTTTCAGGACCCCAGCATCTATGAGGCGTTGTATATGAGGAGTAATTCCTTGTCGAGCCTCTTGACTCATGGGATACTGCCGTACCCTCACCGGGGAAGCACTGGCTTTCAGTTCCACAGTGATAGGGGGCCTCTGTTTGGCCAGTCCCATTCCTGCTGTTTCAGCCCAGGCCTGAGGGTATCTTTGGACCCATGGTTGTACTTCGGGGCTTATTGTCGCTGGGGCCTCTGGCAAGTAGAGTCTGTATTCATCTTTTAATGCCAGAGACAGGACCTGAAGAGGATGCCCAGTCCCATCTAAAACTGACATTTGTCCGTGGTCAAAATGAATTTGGGCATTCACTTTAGACAGTAAATCCCTTCCCAACAAGGGTGCTGGACACTCAGGTATCACCAGAAAAGAATGGGTTACCTGGTGGGCCCCCAAGTTCACATGCCATTTTGTAGTCCATCCATATCGTTTAGTGTCGGTTGCTCCCTGCACCCAGCTACTTTTCTTAGACATGGGTCCATCTTTTTGATTTAAGACTGAGTATTGGGCTCCCATGTCCACCATGAAGCCAACCGGTTTCCCCTCCACATTTATAGTTACCCAGGACTCGGTGAGGGGCTTTGAGCCCTGACCCCCCCTAGTCGCTGTCCTCACCCGTGTAGAGGATATGACTGTCTGGAGAGGGAGTCTCGTTTTTGGGGTTCTTGGGCCCCTCTTTTAGATTTTTCTTGGGGCATTTATCTTTCCAATGTCCAAACTCTTTACAAAACGCACATTGGTTTTTTTCAAGCTTACGCCTTGTCGTTTTTTCTTCAGTTTTTGAGTCCAATTTTTTCCCTTTTGGAAACTGTTTTTGTTTTCAACCCCAGCAAAAATATCTGGGCCAGCTCTTTTTGATTTTTACGGTTTTCTTCAGCTCTAAATTCTCTTTCTTCTCTTCTAATGCAGCACTCTCTCTCTTCTGGGGTCTCTCTATGATTAAAAACTCTCTCGGCTGCCCTCACTAGATCTTGCAAGGATTGTTCACTTAACCTCTCTATCTTTTGTAACTTTCTTCTAATATCAGGGGCTGCTTGATTTACAAATGCTAACATAACTGCCATTCGTGACTCATCTGCCTGTGGGTCCATGGGGGTATACTGTCTAAAATCTTCCATTATCCTTTCAAGGAAGGCTGCTGGGCTCTCATTTGGCTCCTGCCTCACTGAATTTATTTTGGCCAAATTAGTTGGCTTCCTGGCAGCCGCTCTAAGGCCAGCCATAAGAGTCTGGCGGTACACTTGGAGACGCTCCCTACCTTCAGCATGTTCGAAGTCCCAGTTGGGTCGCACCAAGGGGAACCCCTCCTCAATGAGGTTAGGCTGTATTGTGGGCCTCCCATCCACCCCTGGTACATTCTTCCGAGCTTCTGACAGGATCCACTCGCGCTCCTCTGTAGTGAAAAGCACCTGTAACAGTTGCTGACAATCATCCCAAGTGGGATTGTGAGTAAAAAGGATAGACTCTAAAAGATCAATAAGACCCTGTGGTTTTTCAGAGAAGGAGGGAACCTGGGTTTTCCAATTGTACAAATCACTAGTGGAGAAGGGCCAATACTGATATGTCCGCTCTTCACCCTCTCTGGCTGGGCCCGCCCGGACCAGAAACGTGTGAACAGTGGAGGAGGGGACTTCTGGGTCTTCTTCTTCCGCTACGGTGGCCATTTCCCTTGTTCTTCCCCAAGTTCCCTGGGCGGGGCCCCCTTCTCTGGGAGGAGCTGAAGGCTCGGTTCTCCTCCAGGCTTCTCCTGATGAAACCTGTGGAACCTGTGGAAGCAAGGGCGGATGTGGATCCGCATATGGGGGTGGGAACAATTCGGTCTCCAGATCTATCAGATTAGGATACAGAGAAGATTCCTGGAAGACCGGCTTTGGTCAATTCTCGTCCTTTTTTCCTTCTTTTTCTTCGGAAGACTTCATGACTAGCACCTGTGGGCTTGGCGAGATTGGAGTTGGGGAAGAGGGACGGGGAGGTTTAGGAGGTTTAGAAGGAGCGAGAACAAAGGGTTTAAGCCACTCCGGCGGATTTCTCACTAGATCCTGCCAGACCAGAATGTAGGGAGTCTGATCTGGGTGCCCAGCAGGACTAGGAGTAAGCACCCTCTCTTTAACTGCCTGGATAATTTGGGGGTTGAAGGTTCCCTCTTGTGGCCATCTGACGTCAAAGGTGGGCCACTCGGCAGAACAGAAAGTCACCAGTTTGCTCTTCTTCACCAGTAACGAAAGATCCTGAGCTCTAAACTTGAAATCAGAGAAGTGGTCAGTCATCAGAGACAACGGAGTAGAAGT
Organism: Capra hircus; assembly: GCF_001704415.2. Taxonomy (NCBI): domain Eukaryota; kingdom Metazoa; phylum Chordata; class Mammalia; order Artiodactyla; family Bovidae; genus Capra; species Capra hircus. Next base: position 14,677,658 of record NC_030819.1, read on the forward strand.
AGTCTGCCCCATGGGTACAAAGAACACGAACAACAATGAGACTCACACGGACAGTGCCGGCACACAGAGACACAGAAACGACACAACAAACAGATTCCAACTTTCAGTATTACTTTCAGTCCTCTTTATAGCACTAGAAACCCCTTCTCTACTTGCAAGTGTCTTACCGTCAGGACGTCCTCAGTGCCAGCTGCCCTCCCAGTACGCTACCGGGGACTCGGCCTCACGCTGGACTTGCCTCTGCACTTTACACACATATGCCTCCCCAGTACGATACTGGGCCCCGGACTTAATCTGGGCTTCTGCAACGTTAGCACCAGTGCTCAGAGCTCTTATCTCCTAACGAGGTTACTCCCTTCTACCAGGAGAGCTGTCCTCCCCAGTGGGATGGAGATCCCGACGGGCCCCCAAATGTTATGCACCGAGCCCGTATCTCCGAACCAACCGAGAGAGCAAGTCCACCACAGTAATGCAAAGGCAAGAAGGGAGTTTATTTCTAGTGCGCTAGGGCCCAAGTCTCATCCAGCACAGTGGAATCTGACTAGAGCCCCGAACAAAGGAGTATGGTGGCTTATATACAGGCAGTTCTTTGTCTCAGTTACAGGAGTAGCTGGCATTACATGATTGGCCAGGCAGGATGAACGCATGTCCTATCTCTTTCTGGTAAACATGACTCAGGTCCTAGAGCCCGTCGTTTTGTCCCTAACAGCTGCCAGTTCTTTTCCTCCATCATTCCCTCGTCATTTAAGGCACATTAGAAGGTACAAAGTTTTTCAGTACTGACATAGAGCTTCCATGGAAAGGCCCTGTTGCTGTTGCTGCTGCTGCTAGGTCGCTTCAGTCATAGCTTATGCTTATTATTCTGTAGGTCTGAAAATACTTAGCAAAGTCTAGAATTCAGGAATAACTTATCAGAGCCATACTCAATATCAGAGTATGGCTTCAATCATTTAATGGCACTTCATGGATGTTTGTGGAATTAATACTTAGACCCACAATACAGGGTTAACTTAAGTGAATCTAGTTATCTAGAATCATTCTTAAATCCTGACTCCTCAATTTGTGATTCTGGAATTTGGTGTCAGTGGCTCTTGCTTGGTCATAGAACCCCTGAAGTAGAACAATTACAATGCTTTTCTGTGTATAATATGTCTTAACATATACTGACTGAGGCCTTTGATGGAGTCTAAATTGGCCTCATTGCAAGCCTCATGAACTTGCTTTTGCTGAAACAGCCTCCACATCTCCCCCCAGAGTTAGTTCCCTTGCTGTTCACCCTTTAAAGCCAGTGAGCCTTCCAGCTGCACTTATTAACACCCTGATGTGTGCACTGAGTTAGATACCCTTACAGATGTCCCTGCACAAAACCTCTTGGTTTACAAGGAGGACAGTGAACTAGAAGAAGGGAAGGACCACACTTGGCAGAATAAGGGAGACTAGGATGCCCAGCTCTCATTTCTGCCTCTGAGGAACCTGTCTCTATGTGGAGCTTGTTAAGACAGATGCCTGGGTAAAGGTCAGCAAAGTCAAGCTTTAGAGAGTTTCAACACAGGATAGTAAGTGCTGAATAGAAGCAGAAGTGACAGCTGGAGGCTTTTATTAAAAGTTAATGAATTGTACTTCTACTTGACATTAAGAGTTTCCTTCAGTCGTGAGGCTATATCCAAGGCTGTTAAAGTTTTACTGCTTTATGCTTGAACACTAAGTGGGTTCTGTCACCTAAAGAAGATGAGAGGCCTTAGGTGAACTGATGCTGTCTCACCATGCTATGGATCCCAACGTGTTTCAGCCCCACATTACCAGACCCTCGCCTCCTGGTCATCAGCTCTTCAGGTCTGTCCTGATCAGACTGCCACACTGCTGTCTATGCAGCACACCCTCCTGTCTACACAGCATGCCCTTCCGTCTACACAGCTCACCGTCCTGGTCCAGCCCTTCACAGGCCACCACCTCCCCACCCCACATTCAGGAAGCAGTTCCAGGTCCTCAGAGACGGCTTATTTGCCATCTGCCCCCATCGGTCTTTCCAGCTCGTCCTCTTACTCACTTGGTGTCCAGCTATGCTGCCTCTGTGGGGCTCCTTTCTTACCCTGTCTATCTGTACCTACTGGTCCCTCTGTCCCAGAGCCAGGGAGCAGTGCGCCAGGACACAGGAGGAAGGTGAAAGGTGTGTCCTGGCTTTGCCTCCTGCTCCTCCAAGGAGTGCCTGTGCCCTCTGTCTTCCCACAGTCCTCAATAATAATGCCTAAATAAATAATGCTTAATAAAAAGTATTATTTAGAAAAAAATTCAAAGCCATTAGTTGGTCTCTTTGGAATTACTTATATTACATTATATGTGATGGAATATTAGGAAGAAAACATTTTACAACTTTTGGGTTGCTCTATCTTAGACATAGCAGCCCATCAGATTTGATTTACAACCACTTTCAGGGACAATTGGCAAGTAATTAAAAATTAAGGAGAAACAGTTACATTAAAAGCTTTAGTACTAAGACTGAAGAGGGCTTACTCATCAAGAAACTTAGGTACAAACATTAAACTAAGACATCTCAAAAGGTAAAAATGAATCCTTTTGGAGTTAATGAAGCGATGGTGTTTGTGTCTACATCCTGAGGTCTTGCTTCTGATCACAGACCCAGTGTCCAGAGTGTCCCCTTAGGACTTTTCTGTCTTGAGTCCAAAAGCACATGATGGCCCGTGGTTAGGGAGGAGTGGGGAAGGGGGCTGACCTTTACTGGGCAGATTGGTGGTTTGATTTCTCAGAACATGGGGGTGAGTTGTCTTTGATGTTGTTTGAGATGGAGAAACTGAGGTTTAGTAGCTTGTCTGATGTCATCAGTCTCATGAGAGGGACTGAGCTGCAGCTTGCTGCCTCCAGACTCTCCATCTGACTCACTCACAGGCTGAGCTCTGGCCCTTGTTCCTGAGATTTGCTCTGCGAGGGGCTTGGGCTCCCAGGTTACCTCTCTGGAGCCCTGCCCAGTCACCAGGGTCCTGGGCCCAGGCAATAACTTCCTGGAGGGGTTGTGGACCCAGTGGGATGAAACTGGGGTTGAGTCCCTTGGGGTCTGCATTTAAAATGAGGAGTAGAATGAGGGGTTACTCTGAAAGGACACAGTAAATAAAGTGAGGGATAGTGAGGGGATTGTTGGGTTACACCTCGGCAGAACTTGGTGGCAGCTGTTGCTCTTAACAGGCAGGAGGTAATGACCAGTTTCAGGGGAATTGACATCCAGTTGGCTTGTTTGTTACCATGGAAACCAGCAGAGGGTCATGTCCCTCCTGGCCCTTTGACAAGCATAGTGGAGGGTTCTGATCTAAAGCTAGAAGAGCCATTTGCTGGCTCTGGGACAAGCATATCGGAAGGTCAGTCACATGAGGGGGTGTAGTTGAAGCAGGCACTGGTCAGGCAGAGGATGTAGAGAGGAGAAGAGAAGAGCCATCTTGGGTGGTCTGACCACACAGGGGTCTTGGCTAAGGGAATTGGTTTGTCTTTTGATTTGTTGGTTGATTTCCACTCTGATTTGGGCCATTTGGATTCTGTTCTTTCATTTCCGTATTTGGAAGGTGTTCAGTCCTAATGAAAGAAGAATTGCTTCCTGAATGGGACTGGGAATGTTGAAGAGACTGGATGGAGGCCACGCCAGCATTTATTTGCTGTCTAATATTATTTGGGGGGAAGGGTCTAAAATATGCACTCTGGCAAAGGTTATCAAGAAACTATTCATTTTTGTCATTAATCTGTACATCATAAATCATAAATAATCACACAAAAAACTGCCTAAAAATGTACACTTTTTTTACAAGGAGTTAAATAATTTTATTTTGTTTTTTAATGTAAATTTATTTATTTTAATTGGAGGCTAATTACTTTACAATATTGTATTGGTTTTGCCATACATTAACATGAATCTGCCACGGGTGTACACATGTTCCCCATCCTGAACCCCCCTCCCACCTCCCTCTCTGTACCATCCCTCTGGGTCATCCCAGTGCACCAGCCCCGAGCATCCTGTACCATTTTTATATGACATAGATTCCTGTTCTCCTATTCTCACATAGAATAACAGTGTTTTAGTTCAGTTGAGTTTTGGAATCTCAGTGTTGCTCAATTGCTTTTCCTTATGAAATATAAAAATGCTAAGCTGAGTTTTAGGCAAAAGAATTTAGCTCTTGGTACCTCCTTCACTGGACTGCTTTTTAGAATTTTTTTTAAAATAAATTTATTTATTTTAATTGGAGGTTAATTA